>NC_056744.1:1614256383-1614521383 GCF_019279795.1 Protopterus annectens | reverse complement strand
GCTTCCATTGCCTGCCACCAAAAATGCCACCATCAATAATGTTCACAGTGCAGAACTCCTGACCACCAACATCCACTGATGCTGCCATGTTGTCTGTGTAACCATCCATGCCACTTCACTGTGGATGGAAGGACTAGAATCTGACAGTTCAACACATGGTGCACAGTTATTGACAGCTTATGTAACAGCCAGTTAGTAATGGGGCAACCAAGGAGCATGAAGACAGCACTAGTAATAGGTATGCTGACAGTATCAATACCATGGCTCCCACTCCGTGCTCAAACTGTGTGTCATACTATGCCATACTAGGTATTGGATATACAGGTCTGTAACCCAGACATAGGCAGATGCCACCAATGCCACAGTAGAGGTGATCAGCCTGCTGCATGGAGTGTGTGACACTATGCATGACGAGCTGCAACACATGCATCTTTGGAACAAAGGGATGGGGAGCACAGAGAGCAGCTTAGGCCACTGGACAGGTACTTTGTAGCTTCTGCAGCCTTCAAGTGGGTGGGGGGGTCATAAGACTCTGCCTACCATGGCTGTCACCATTCCCATAGTCTCTGTTCTTGTGCCTCCATTATAGGTACACTACAAAAGACAGGTATCTTGAAGTAACACTATGCCACTTCCTTGAACCAGACTACATGTGGTCAGATTTTAATGGCATGGTGTGGGTCTCCTTCGCAGATGCATCCTCTGTGGAGGGTCTTCATATTGCACATCCATACAGCCAAGACCAGACAGTTTAACATTATCCTTGCCAGCAAGTGTTGCTGACTTTGCCCACAGCACAAAGCCTCAAGGTCAAGGCTGTCCACTGCTGCACTGTTTCCACCTGTGGGACTGCAACCCCTGTCATATTCACACCATCAGAGTGCTCCATCATTTTCTGCAGCTATGCTCCATGGCAACAGTACTGTGCAAGCACACAGCATCTAGCCACCTGTCCCCCCAAGGAAGCTTCACACCCTCCTGTCAAAGTGTACCCAACTCCTTCAATCACCCCATCATGTCACAAAGTTAATCATCCACATTCCCTGGTGCATCCTGCCTCCACTTATGAAGCCATTACTAATTCCTATCACGGTGCCTCACCCCATCTCTGCAAATAGCAAAAACTATGCCCTGCACATACACATCTCTGTGTTACATGGGTTAGATATGGCTCGTACACAATGTGTCCAGTCAATGTAATACACTTCATAATCTGGATGTAGTATTAAATGTGTCAATTTCACTCTGTTTGGACTCAGTCCATAGTTGTGATCTAGACATGCTTCTTTGCAGTGTAGTAGTGTATTGTGCACACCTTAACCTTGCATGTGGTTTCCCCAGCAGTCAGTTTCTTCTTTAATTCCTCAACTGGCACATCCTCTGCTGCTGGCACCAGTTTTTTGGCCCATCCAGTAGCAAACCCAGACTAGCTTTTGCTGAATACAATGGTGAGCAGCATTACAATGACTACAAATATCTTGCTACATATCTCCAAACCACTCTGCAGTGTACCACCTGAGGAATCCAGACAATAAAAGTGGTCCTCCAGCACTGCAAATAAATGTTTGATTTTCAGTGTTGTGGCCAATCTGTAACACTGCAGAGCTGTATGATATCTCAGCCATGCTCTGCAAGTTGTACATAGGTGTCATGAATTATTGCTCTAGGAAATATCCAGAGTCATGTGAACCCAACAGACACCTTTATAACAGGACACCATTAAACAAATCTGTTAAAGTTATTCGGCAGCCTGGTGGTGGGAATGAATGTGCTTATAAATTAGATGTCTCTGCGAGAAATCACTCCACATGATATACTGGTATAAGGTCATATATATGTACCAGACATGGGAGTCATGGGAACTGCCTGGATGATGGACACATTGTAAATAATACCCTATGCACTGCACACTATCTGGCAGCTGGACTGAGACCATTTCTAAGTGATACATTGGTGAGCATCTAGAGCTGCTGGGAAACTGATGGTGATGTAGATGCAGTCAGTGGCTATTTGAGCTTCATGGATCATAGGATCATAGTGTCATAAGAAATACATAACAAATAAGTCTTTTGACTATTTGCACCTCATTACCTACCCTTAGACCATAACTCTTTTTTCAATTAGGATTATGCAGCCACCCAGCGGTGAATTTGTGAATACCCAACCAATCATCTAGTTCTCATGTGAAGGAAGATAATGTGTCACTCTGCTTAATTTGCAATAGGCGTTAATTCCAGTGGTGGAGAAGGCATTGCAAAATGAAACTTGTTCTGTATGTTATTTATTTGCTGATGAAAATTTAGATCTCATGTTCTGGTATCTGCAGGGCTATTTGGTTTGGGGAGAAACAGAAGATATTGTATTTAAATGATATTATTCCTTGAAAATGGGCTTTTTCAAAGAACCCCCTGTTTATTGTTGTTTTTCATCTCATAGGTCCGTGTAAGCCACTTATGTTCCCTCCATATGGCTGCAGCATGACTTTAAGAAATGATTAAGTATTTATTAGGCAGATGTCTGTGGAACATTCTGTGTCCCCTGAAGGTTTCTGAAAGGTCCTAGCTTAGAGTATGGTCAATGCTACTTGTAGTTTATCTATTGGAATAGGAATTTCACACATCCCGAGGGATTCCATGCAAGGATAGCACACGTCTACAAGATGATGTATGGTCTTTCTGTTAACATGATAGCATTTAACTAGGTCTGTGTCATGGAAGTGATGATAGGCCAGTCATAATCAGATCCATCCTAAATGCAAAGGGTGACAATGCACACCATTGTGCAGATGCTCTGCAAAGGCAGTACATAACAAGTGTTGGTGTACATGATAACAGATGACAATGTTCTTCCTTAGATCACGGTTGCAGTATTCTTAACATAGAGGGCTTTCCCCACAAAGGGTCTATTGATCCAGTCTGCCTTCTACAGCTCAGGATCCCCCCCACAAGGGGTATTGACACCCTAAGCATGTACAAGTGTGCTGGTGCAAGAGGCATGTAGATCCTCACCATTTTCAGAGCTTTCTTGATGCATTTGTATATGCGAACATCTATCTCGTAGCAAAACATTTTCTGTACCATCATGTACCCACTGAGGATTCTTTCTTCCTTTATGTTAGTCTTTGTGAGTTTTATAACTGTGTCAGAAAATTCCTTAACAAGATTGCCAGACCAGTTGTTTATTTTGTCTTAAGATGGGGCATGACAAAATGCTGTCAAGTTTTCCAAGGTTTAGTTCCTAAAATACTAAGAAGTTGTCTTAGGACCCTCAGCCTATATCTTGAGGCTAACACTGCTGGCATGTGCAGTTATGTCATCTGTTTTTTCTCCTGCTTTGGCATTGACCATCCAGCTAAAAAGAAGCAAAGAGGTAACACCCCAAAATAAGCAGAATATTTGGCTCAGCCTCTGTTTCCTCTTCTAGGTCAGAGATGGTGTAATCTGATGATACCATTCTGTAGTACCCTTCCCAGACTGTGTGATGGCTTCCCCAGGCCCTCTAGCATTGCCCTTATGGAGGCCCTTACATAGAGGGATAAAGAGGTCTGTATCATTTAATCAAAACTCAATTTGTTGAATCCTTCTTTGTCAAATACCTTTTCATCGAAGTATCAAATTAGGAAAGAGACTTTTAATTGAACTGTTTGCCAGGGCAAACCAATGGTAGGCCATCCTAGCAACCATGGAAAAAAATCAAAAAACTTAAAATTATTCAGGTGGGGGCCATTACCCACACACATTCCAATTTGGGGGGCTGTGCCCCCACATCCCTCCTAGCTAAACATATCAACTCTGAAATCGCACTACAGTGAGAGAAAGGGCAAACTGATTATGGTGACCAACTGTTGGTTTGTCCTGGGAAAAACTTATTAAAACTCTGTTCACTTGTTTGAGACTTCGATGAAAATGTGCTAGATGAAGAGGGGTTTGACAAAGTGAGTTTCAATTAAGTGATACAGATCCACTGCTGCTGACTTTCCATTTATCTCTTCTCCTGTTCGCCATATGAAGACAAGTTCTTTTGAACTTAGAGACATAACAGAAGATGGTGTTCTTTTGTTATCATTTTCATTAGAGAAGCAATTGAAGGTTGTGGATAAGAGGTCTGACCCTTAACACCAAAGTCTCAATCGGAAATCCAATGCATAAAGCAGCAGAAGACAAAACATGCATTCTCCTCCTTTTATTTTCAGGCAAATTTCTTCTAGGAAACTCATTTCTCAATCCTCTCATGATGACTGGTTTGCTTTAGCCCAAGGATTCTACAGGCTATTTAAGCCTTAAAGCCAGGTCAAGCTATGCCTCTTTCTATTCCCACCAAAAGAAAAAGGGATACTTCTTTGGAAGAAAAGGTTTATTTTGATGAAGACGTGGATTATTTCTTTGAGATTCCTTCTCCATCTGATTATGAATCAGGTGTTAAAAATTCTCTTTCCTCTAACTCTCCAAATAAGGACATTTATTTTAGTAAGACAGTTTGTAAGATCAACATTTTTCAATTGGGAAAGCAGAGAAATGTCAGACACAGAAGATATATTTTTACCTTCTCCATATGGATGTCCCTAAGCCTTTGGCTATTCCCCCAGTGTTTGCAGCATTAGAAGATGCCTTCCTAGCAGCTTCCTGTGCCACAGATTCTCAACCTCCAGCTCTTAAAAAGGCTAGGCAGATTTTACATGGTACAAGAGTCAGACCATTAATTATCTTTATAAAAAGCCCGTTACTGACTCTACTGTCATCTCTGTGGACTTGAAGAAGGGAGCTAAACTAGCTCCTGCATGAAATTCTCTTATGAATGATAAGGAGAGCAGAGACCTTGAATGATTTGGTAAAAAAGGTATATGCTTCATAAATCCTGTCTTTTAGGGCAATACATTGTCAATTACATATGATTAAATTCATTTTAGCTATGTCAGGCAATATGGGTCAGAAGATTCTTGAAATTCCTAACCAACGCATAAGCTCAAAACTTCAAAATATGTAGCATTCCATCTCCTAAGTTGCCAAACATTCTATAAAATGTGGACATGATGCCACTAATGCAGCATCTACAGCAGCTCCTTCTGGCTGTCATTCACAGAAATGCATGGCTAGGACTTAAACCTTTACCTAAATATGTAAATGTTAAATTATTGAATATTCCCCTGGATAAATATTTGCTGTTTGAGGGTCCCACAGCTGAAGCCTTTAAAAGAGGGAAGGGATAAAATGATGGAGTAAAAAATTATCCTGCAAAGTCCTCTTTCCCCCAGAATTGCTGTCAAACTTTCTCACTGCCTCCCTTTACAGGAAACAACTACTTCGGATTCATGGGTGTTAAGTAAAGGTTACAAGCTTCATTGGAATTCCAGACCAACCCTATCAGGATCCCTCAAGTTCCCAAAGATCAGGATCATGTTACACTTTCCATTATTTCAAACCCTCTTTTATTAGCAGTAACAGAAGACGTGCCTCCACTTATAGGGATCATTTTATTCAGGAATTTTTCTAGTCTCCACAAAGAGAGCAGACTGGACTCAATGATTTTTGAGGGCTCTTCACTTCAAAATCCTCACTCTTCAAACTTTCCTGCCTCTTCTGCACACAAATGCTTTTTTTTTATTTACCCTAGATTTAAAAACTTCCACATTCCTAGGTACAAAAGCCACAGAAAATAAATAATTTAAGACTTTGTTTCTGGGCTTGTACTATGAATTGCACTTTAGGCTTTCTATGGCGCCAAGGGAAGTACTTGGCTCCAGTTATAGCCTTTACTTCAAAGAATTCACCTTTATCCTTGCCTGGACAACTATCTGATTCTGGCCACTTCCTTATACTTTGGAGTTCTCGATGAGTTTTCTTCAGAATCTAGGATTTACTCTTAGACTTAAGAAAACTTCTTTAATTCCATTATCCAATGTGGTTTTCCTAAGCTGTCTAATGGAGACTACTCTGCAAACTACCTTTCTTCCTCATGACAAAACAAGTAGCCCAGACAAGTTGCTTGCTGAATCTAGCAAAAGTGTCTGTTTCAGCAAAAGACTTTCTAAAAGCTGTATGGTTGATGACTTCAACCATTCTCATGGTTCCCCATGCCAATCATAGGAGGAAATTCCAGAGGTATCGCATGTCAGTGTGGACCCAGCATCAAAATTCTCTGTCATCAAATTCCATTCACTCTGTCTGGTTCAGGACTTCATCTGGTGGGTCATACAGGTAGACTTCTAATCTCATATTCCCCTTTGTATAGCCTCCACCAGATCAGAGTATTGTGACAGATGCCTTTGACTTTGCATGGGTAGCCTGCCACAAAAAAAAAAAAAACAAGTTTCAGGGGATATGGTGTTCCTTGCTGCACAAAAAAAGTCACAACAGGTTCAAAATGATTGTGGTCCTAATCAATGGTCTCAATGCTCTGCAACAATTTTGGATGCCTGGGACTCTCCAAGTTGTGACAGACAATACCACAGATATGTGGTACATAAACCAACAAGGTGGAACAGCATCTTACTTGTTTTGCAGACTAGCAATGACAGACTGGGAAATGCTTATTTAAAATTATTTCTTTCTACATGCAGTCTACATCCCCTCCCATATAAACACAGTGGGAGATTCCCTAAACAGTTCTAGTACAGACCGTTATGAACGGATGTTAAAAAGACAGGCCTTCCTCCAACTTATTCATTGGTATGGAGTTCTTCCTTTAGATTTGTTTGCAACAATACAAAACAGGTGACTAAATCTGTTTTGCTCCAGAAGGCCTGCAAACAAGCAATGGCAATTTATGCCTTTTCAATAACCATGAAGGGGAAGTTTCTATAGGATTTTCCACCCTTTTGCTCCAGTTCCTAAAATACTTCAAAAGATAATGACTACTCCAAGGATAATGTTGCTGATCCCTTTTTGTCCAAGACAACACTGGGTTTCTCTTCTTTAGAAATTGGTCGGGGATGTTACCAGACTCTGCCTCTCTTGGTGGACCAACTTATTCAGGACAAGGGGTCACTGATACATCCAAATGAAAAGACAATGAAGCTTACAGTATGGAAGATAGAATTTTAATTCCTTTCCATTCAGGTATCAGTTCTGTCAGGACATGCTGCAAATTTGTAGAAAGGATAAAAAATTTAACATGAGAAAGTCTTAACATATCCAAGTAGACTAGGTTTTATATCTGATGTCAAAATAGAGGGAAAGCCTAGTACAGTAGAGGCACTCTAGTCCTCCAATATCAGAGTTAAGTCTAGCTTATCCTACACTTCCATCAAGCACAGCTTCAGAGGTTTGTTTTCCACTTGAACCTCCTTTAATCAGGTGAAATTCATATTCAATGGAGTTCTCCACAGTAAACCTCCAAGAAAAAAATGCCTCCTTTCTTAGACTTTAATTATATATTAGAAAAGCTAGCTCTTATACCTTCTGAGTCAGTTTCTAATTCTCCTTTAATGTTTTGAACCAGAAAACTGCCTTACTAGTAAATTTAACCTCATTTAGAAGATTTTCAGAGTTACAGGCCCTTTTGTGCATTCCTCCCTTTTTGTTTTCTTAAAGATTAAGTAAGTATTTGAACAATTCTTTCTTTCATTACTAAAGTGGTTTCTGAATTCAGTCACTCACTCAATCCTATTCAGCTAGCTGCTTTCTATCTGTACCCTCAAAACAAGGGAGAAAGAATTCACTCTTTAGATGTTCAGAGGCAGCTCCGGTTTTACTTAGAAAAGACAAAAGACCTGAAAATATCTTACCAATTATCTGTGTCTTTTCAGGAAAAACATTGGGCCTATCAGTATCAAAACAATTTCCAAACAAATTGGCAGTGCAGTTCTCTTAAGCTACACAAATCATGGCACACAGCAGGGATAGTTAAAATCTACTCTACCAGACCAATAACCACTTCAGGACTTTTCCTGCAAAGAGAAGACTGTAAAACCATTCTTGAAGAAGCCATGTGGTCATCAGTCAACACATTCAGAAAATAAATTTGGAGGAAGCAATCCATTTCTCCATCCAATCTGATTAAGTTCCGGGAGTCACCCCAGCTATGCAGTACACTGTAATAGTGATATATTCAAACATCTACCATTATGGTAAGTTACCTGCACAACTACAGTACTAGATCACCACTGCAGTACAAATACCCTCCCCTCTAGGGGTACCTTTTCAAGTTTTACCCTGTGGCCAGCATGGAGTATTTAATAATCTCTTTCCTTACCCACCTAAAACTTCTTGTGCTCTCATAACTCACCATACCCTTAATACTGTAATATCAGGTTTCACACATTTCTTTATGAAGTTATTCAACCATCTAAGTTGTTCTTTATCATGGCAAGAAAACTCTAAAAAATTGTGAAGATGTACGTATCTCTTATACCAGCACATTGTTGTGGGTCTAGGATGGATGCACACTTTTTTGGGGTAAACAAAATGTTACTAGAAACCTGCCTGGATGGATGAGGCCCTTTATAAGGAAAGTCCTACATTAAAATATTGCAACATATCCGGCATGGAAAGCTACTTACAGATATGTACTATATTTGATATTGTACATTGTAGTTGACTGACAGGAGTAGAGACCATTATACAATGCAGCAGAATATGTATAAAACACAATAAACAGCAGTACAAGAATTCTTTGACTTATTACGTACACAGATATTGATCAGTTGTGCAGTAGGCAATAGCAATCTGTAAAGAACTTCAAGAAAAATGTAACATTTACAATGGGGAACTTAATGTGTTGTGTGTTAGTACCACTGGAAAAACAAAAAAAGGGGAAACTCTAGCAAAACATGTGTTAGAACATGGTTCTTCACATAGTTTTAAGTTTAGGGTTATACAGCTAGTAAATAGATCCAAAAGACTAGGGAACATCAGAGTGCATACAGAAGAAGTGGAGAATAGGTGGATTTTGAAGCTACAGGCCCATAGGTATGGACTGAATGATAAAGTTACGCTGAAACCTTTTTTGGCATCAAAACCTTTGAAACATTAAGTTATTTCTATGATAAAGCAATCATGTATTAGAATGAAGTAAGCATTTCTTTGACATTGAATTTAGGTTGCTTTTTTAGCATAGCGAGTGCTGCTAGCACAAATTGATTAATTGATTAATTGACAAGTAACAGATGTTATGAAAATGTATTTAAAGATGTCTATCTGTGGATGTAACATTGAAGTCTGATGAAGCGTCAGTAAGACGTGAAAGCGCTTACCATTTTTTACCGGTTCTTATAGCAACTTTTTTACTATGTTTTATCATGAATAAATCTTTGGATTTTAACTACTGCAAGTGTTATTCAGTCGATGGTGTACCTTTTGTTTTTTCATTGGACCACTGGAAAAACAGCCTTTATAGTAAGAAGCCTAATATGTATTGTGTTGTAAGCAGTACCACTGGAGAAACCAGCCTTTATAAACATCATATATAAAGATGACCACATAAGGATATCTGCTCAAGTGCAACCCAAATTACTTACTAAACAGGCATTGAATAGAATTTTAACTTTTAACTAGGATGTAAAAATGTCTAGCATATACTTAGGTACACGGTTATTGATATAATAAAGTTAGCTACTTGCTATAGAGTGGGGAATGTACAACACTGAGGAGTCTAAAAGGATAATATTAGCATCAGGGAAAAGGATGCTGGTATGTCCCTCTATATATCTCTGAAACCATCACACTTTCTCACTTTTGTCAAGCAGGCCTTAGCTTTTTTTCATTATAAACAGTATAAGGTTATTGAGGCTTAGTTTTTTAAGCGTTTTACTCCACAAGGCAGTGGTAATTGTACAGATGGTTCTTTCAATACAAGCTAAAGTAACATTAGGCCTTTAAAAAACTATGTGGTAAAATTACTTCCTTGGTCATAGTGTTATGAGCCATAATGATATTTTTAAGAGGGAAACAGTGTTGTGAAAAGTTAAATCTGGCCACAGTTTGGGTGTAATCAAAGTTAAACGGGGATATACAAAGGGCTCATATAAATGAGTAAACCAGATTTTTTTCAGTGGTAGGTAGTAAATTACTGTGTGGTGACAGAAGAGCTACAACAGGAAATGAATAATCTGGTCTAGGTAATACGATGTTTACTACAGTAGGCTTTCTTGCTTTGTTAATGAGAAGGTATGCAACTTTACAACAGATTTTAACTTGATTTAACGCTTCATGGGAATAAACTCAGACAACTGCAATACTAAAACAAGACAAAGACCTCAAATATATCTTCAGTTAGTATGGCTTGGTGTTATTCGGTAATGACTTAAGGTAAAAAAAAATCATGGACATTTCAGAAACCATGTAGCTGTAACACGTGTATCAGATACACAAGATGGATAATTCATTAACAGCAGAGTGGAAAGGTCTACACAAATGCTTAATAATAATTTTAAACAAACTGAACAATCACTGAATCTATGCACTGTTAATGGTCTTAAACTATTTTATTCAGACAAGATATTTATTTATTTACTTACTCTTTGTTGACCAATTTAATAACACTAGGTCAATGTCTTCTTCAGGAGTGATCTGAGGTGGTGTTCATACTGACAGGGAAAACTTTGGCCAGGGTACTGCGGAACTTCCCTGCTCATATTTCTGATAAGTGCAGTGAGATCTTTTACATCCACCTAAGCTACCACCAACTCAGGTAGATGGGATCTAAGTGTAACATCGCATCTGAAGGACAGATAAGCCAACCTTTGCATTTTAAACAATTTCACATCTTTTATATAAAAATACACAGTTTTAAAAGCCTTTTTATATTTCCCATTTTCTTAACTCTAGGGTTTATAACAAGTGCCAATGAACAAGGGACAAGGACATGCAGAAACACATTTATGTATCAGTTTGATTGTGTTAAAGATGTTACTTTATTATCATCAGACAACATAAGAATGGCCTGAACCTTAGAGGGTGATTGTTGACACTAAGTGCCAGACATATTTGAACAATAAAATACAGAATATGCCAAAGGAAGACTTGATGAGTTAACCTAACTTAGACTGCTTCAATGTCTAATATTTTATCAAGATCATTTCTATCAGTCCTACCTAAAATAATTTACATAAACAAATAGTTACTGCACTCCATACAAGCACACAGCATAGTCCTTCTATATGTAAATCTTCACCTTTCCAGAATATCTACTTACACTACAGTGTTGTGTACCTTAATACTTTATTATCCTAATGTACCCTTCATTATAAAATATTTTTTTTGCTTTAGCCCAAATATTGAACACTCCTTTGCAATAATTACTTACTTACATTTACAATTTGATCTTTCTTTTATTTTGTAGTTGCTAGCTTACCATGAGTAGTAAAATCCTTAATGATTGTTCTTGGAAGGCCCTGCTCCATAACTCAGGATGGACCTCGCTTCATTCACCTTCACACTCATTCAAACTAACTCTGCTGCCCTAACATACCACCAATTCCCATCCACCCCACTTAGTCTACATTTAAATTAGACAAATTCTTCCCCCTTTCACCTCCATATATCATACTCAGTTGACATCTACATCATCTTCCCAATAATCCATAAATCGTCTGTCATTTTACAGTCTCTAATCATGTCACTCCATTAAAAAAAGAGAAAAAATACCACTAATCCCAACAACTCACAACTCTCAATGTGCTGTCAGAATGGTCTTTTTCCCCTCCAATTTTCATCCTCAAGTTACATTTCCAACTTATTTTCCATAATAGCATTGTATTTTCTATCTTAATACAGCTCCTTTCCAATCTCTTGCCTCCAAAATCCATTGCTTTCACATCTATTCTATTTCTTTTTTCATTTCTCTTCTACAACTATCAACAATTTCACTGCTATCCACCAAGTCTGCCTCCAACACCAGTTGCTACACCTTGCATACCTGTATATTAACCTCACTCCCATTGCATTCATAACCATCACAAATTTCCAACCACAACATCCCATCTGCTAAATTTCCCTCTCTCCTCTATCTCACTCTCACTATGCTGTACAACTACTCTCTCTCTCTCTTTACTTCCCCTATTAGTGCACATAACTTCCCTTTCTCCACAAAACCAGTCTATCTACTAACATACAACTACTTCTCAACCCTCTATCTTGCTGCAGTTGCTAATCCTTTCTAAGTTTCATCCACCTCATACTACACTTCTGCTACATACCTTCTCAAACAAAATTCAAAATGTACATCAACAGAGCTCTTCCATCCTTAGTCTGGGTCACAAAATCAAAACAAAATTGATATATGTCACTTTATTCCCTTAACAATACACCTAAGTGGTGACATCCACCCAATCCTGGCCCCAGTACTCAGACATATACTTCTTCCACTCCACACACACACACACACACACACACACACACACACACACACACACACACACACACACACACACACACACACACACACACACACACACATAGACAAAAACACAGACAGACACAGACATATCCTCACCAGACTTCTTATGTCTCTTATCTTTATATCACTCACATAACTATAAGAATATGCTAATATGCTAGCTGAGCTTCATGCTTATATTTATCAGCATCTGACCTAACTGCACTAAGTTTGCAGATGACTGCAAATTGGGGGCAGTCACTGAATATCCCCAACACAAGTATCTCCCAACAGGCCTGACAGACTAAAAACTGGTGCTAGAGTCATGGCCTAAAACTCAATACTAAATAATATCTTTCAGTAAGACAGCCACCCTAGCAAACTACTGCATTGACAATACACCGCTAAGAGTAGATTATGCAATCAGGGATTTGGAAACCCACAGACAGTGATTTGACATTTGACCAACATGTTTTAACTGTAGTGAGGACATTTTCATAACTTATAAGCAGAAGTAGGGCATCTATATACAAACATGTCATTGTTTCGTTGTACTTTGCTCTCATAAAACCAACCATTGAGTATAAAGACCCCATTCGATATATACCCAGCCAAATATGCTACAACTGGAGTGTCTGCATAGATTCCTCACAAAAAGAATGCATGGTGTGGAAAACAAAGTTCTGTGTGGACCACCTCAAAACCTTATCCTTATATTCGATTTCCTACAGGCTGCTGAGATGTGACCTATGTCCAACTTACATCCTCCAATCCAATCCTAATGTATGTTTTGCACACTCATAAAACAAATAGCATTAGGAACACCAGATCCAGGGAAGTAAACCATGCCTGCAATATAAATAGGACATGCTGGAGGGACAGGTGTATCTCACAGAGGCTTCCCCTGCCCTGAAATAGGCTTCCTATCCATGTGAAGCAGAGTTCATCCCTGCACTTATTGAAGCGAAAGTTGGATCAGTGAATGGGAAACTAAATATACCCATGGTCTGGCACCTATGTCTCTATTAGAGAGATAAAGCTTGTAAATGCTTGGCCACCACATGCCCAAATATACATAACCCCAGAAAACAATGACCAGTGATATTGTGTTAACAGAGCAGGACAATGTTTACGCAAGGAATGTCAAGTATTGTGTAATGCTTGGCTTTACTAAGCAGCTCAGTTACATATAGGTAAGAATGTGAAAAAAAATGGATCAAGATAAGAAAAATGTACTGCCTGCAACTCAAACTATATTTAAAATAATATTTTGAATGTACTGAGGGATTACTATCTTAATATCTACTTACTACCAGTCTTAAACCCTCTAATTTCATTGAACTTCAGCTGTGGAAACCAGCATTCTACACACTAAGATCCATTTAGAATCAACCTGCATGATGCAACTAATACATTAAATTTGAGAGGTGTGGGCCAGGACACAGTGTATGTGCACTGCTAAAATAAATTTTTAAACCCTACCTGCAGCTAATACTTTGCATAAAAACTCACCAGAGACCAGTTAGTCCTTAGAACCCAATCCCACTTAAAAAGACTAGAAGCTAAAAAGGAAGCAAGAATTATAGAGCTATAAATCAAATATCTAGTAGAAAGATATAAATAATCACCAACCGTCTAAAGTCCAATAACCATCAGTATCTAAGAAGACAATGAATGTCACCAAGTGAAAAACATTTTTAAAGCCTGGGTACCAGAGGAGCTGAAACAAAGGAATGAATGTTGCACATTCAGATATAAGCAAATGCTTGACCTCTCTTCTGTGTAAAGGTCAGGTAAATGTGCTGCACAGCATGGATGAGCAATAAAGTGGTAACTCGGACAAGCAGCTACTTTAAAAAACAACAGACAGTGGACTCCAGTGAAAGAAATTTAGTCAAAGCTACAAGCAATATAAGCAAGTCAGTGTTAGCAACAGAACAGTTATAAGACTGATTGAATATCTTAATGATACAGATCTATGTTCAACTGTCACTGGTTTAGCAGGCATCTCACTTGCCTTTGATACTAGGAAGATCAGAAAACTGTGGGTTCTATCCCCCCATCAGCTGATTGAACACATGTTCCAAAAACTGGCACCATAGTGCAGTACTCCTGAGGTGCCATCTTTTGGATGAGATGTCAAACTAGGATCATAGTTAGTGGCACCACAGTGGGATGTAACAGACTATGACACTTACTGTAAAGAAAAGTGTGGGAACTTTATTAACAAAAGCTTAGATACAATCAAAAACACATTATAAAATTTAGTCACAATGAGTTCAGAGTAAACAAGCAAATGCAGTTATACAGAAGAAAAAAAAAAAACAACCAAACACAGAGATACAGTTCAGTATACAAAAACACAAAGTGATAACAGTCTTCCCACCCTAACAACACTTATGTTCCCTTATCTCCTTCTAGCGTTGCAGTATTTATTATACAGTATGCAGTACATCCCCCATTCACATCAACTGTAAGCAATAAGTGCAGTCTATCTTTCAATGCTCACTGCTCACTATGTCAACAGAGCGCCAATACAGAATGCTTCCTGCTAAGAATGGCAGTAGCTTAGTCAATCATATTTTTTGAATGAAAGGCACAAAAACCCCGTGAGTCTAATACAGCCCCAAAACACACAATGTATGGTCTTCTTCTTACCAGCACTATGCCTACCATATCGTACCATTGCCATACTAAGTGTAATAACTCTTAGGATAATCAGACTTAACCCCTCCTAAGCTAATCCTCATCTACCTCTGCTACAGCTTAAAGCCAACTGCTTTCCCTAACTACCAATATTACTCCTCTCTCTAATATTCCTCCCACCCTCTTTTCCTTTCTGTCTCCATCCACTCACTCTTCATCCCGTACTCTTTCCTGTTTACTTTCCTATCTCTACACTTCTGTATCTATTATTTCTCCTCCTACATATAATGACTAGTCACTCATACTAGAACTTTTGTAATACACCTTTATACTGTCTCATTAGTCATCTTACTGTTATCCCACTCCTCTAATTTAAGATCTGCTCTATCACAGTGGGTCTTCTAAATTCTGCCACACTAACTTTCCATATCCCAGACACGTCTCATTTCTCCTTTTGCTATGCCCACTCTGACATCACATACTTCCTGCTCATATAGCTAGGAGACACCATGTTTTACCTCTCACATAGTAGTTTATCATCTATTGCTTTCTTTACAGGTTATATCTGAAGTTGTTATGTTCTGTACATCCTACCCTTATGAAAAGGTTGCCATTTGCACTGCATCTTCTAACACTTGCAGTTTATTCTGTTGTACTGTATTTTCTGTCATATGCTCAAATTAACAAAAAATTACTCCAGCAATATTTTTTAAAGTGTTACAGATGTACTACTAGTATTTTGTTATCTTATTTTCTTGTACCTCACTTATTTGTAAGCAATTTTTTTACGAGAGCAATAACTGATGTATTGTACTATACACTTTGTGCAATATTCAGCTGTTTACAAATGTGTTAATTTATTTTGTTTCTCCCATCTAAAATGTTGTTTCTAGGTTCATAGGTAGGTACTAGGCTATTGGCCCTGGGGCCCATATAGGCCTAGCCAAAAAAAGTTCCCTGGCTTTTGTCACCCAAGAAAGCTATTTTCCTGTGCACCTGTCTAGCAGAACCACAGAGGTGATCCCTGGTGTGAATTTCCTATTTCCCATCCAATTGTTGAGATTTTTCTTAAAGAGGGCTAATGAGGAGCTTTGCTTGACATGAATGGGTAGTCTGTTCCAGAGCATGGGAAGTCTCTGGGACAGGAATCTATCCCTCCAGCATGTTCTGTTTACTGTGATGACAAGGTTTAGGTCCCTGGAGCACGTGGCTTGGAGAGATCTGGGTTTCTTTGTGTAGCATGTCCAACAGATCTGGGTTTGACATGGCTTTGTATGTTAGGCAGAGGTCACCTCTGAGTAGGTGATAAGCGACGGAGCAGAGCTGGAGTTTTTGAGATGGTCTGCGTATGGCATCTGAGGCCGGTAATCCTCTTAGTGAGGTATTTCTGTGGCCCTTCTAGTTGTAGATGTTTTGAAAGGTACATGCCAAACAAAGCATTGTACTCTATAATGGGTCTAATGAGGGATGAGTAGAGAGGAACAATAACCTCTTTTTGTCTGGAGGTGAACTCCTTTCTGATGAGGTGTGCCATGTAGAAGGATTTTCTGACTACTGTGATTATGTGATTATCAAAGGAGAGACTACTGTCCACCTGTATCCCAAGGTCTCTTATCACACTTTCGGTGTTTAGTAGGCTACTGCCTACGTGGGAGTTCATGAGTACAGTACTTTTCCCAAAGGGGATGACAATGCACGTCTTGACATTGAGCTTGAGGCCATGACTTTGACACCAAGCATCAGTCTCAGTGAGGCCCCTTTGTAGAATGTCCACATCATTAGGTGATTCTATTATGGCAGCTAGTTTGCAGAAGGCACCTAGTTTGCAGTCACCTACGAACTTCATTAGCCAAAGACATGCTGTATTAGCCTGGACTTCTGAGAAGTAGATGCCAAACAGGACAGGACCCAGGAGCCCTGTGGTACTTCACTTGTCTGAAGTTGGATTTGGAGTCAGCTACTTTCACTGTGTGGGTTCTGTCAGTGAGCCAGTTGGCCATCCATCTTGTGACATAGGGATTTATGCCCAGTCTATTGAGTTTATCTATAATTCCAGAATGGGGGATGGTGTCAAAAGCCTTGGCAAGGTCAAGATAGGCTGTGTGTACCACCTTACCCTTGTCCACGGCTCTGGTGACTGCTTCAAAGAAGTCAATCAGGTTTAGGAGACATGACCTACCTTTTACAAATCCAAACTGAGTAGGGTCCAGAGTTTGGAGGTTACCTATGTCTTTGTTTATAAGCTCCAAGATGATATGTTCCATGGCCTTGCAGACCAGGCTCATCAGGCTAATGGGGCAGTAGTTCCCGGGGTCTGTGGTGACACCCCCTTTGTGGACTGGGATAACTGTCGCTGTGCACCATTCAGTAGGCACAAAGCCTAAAGTGAGGCTATGGTTGAACACAGTACTTAGGTGGGGTGTCAGTTTGTTCTGTAGTTCATGCAGAAAGCAGCCTGGGATGTTCTCAGGTCCCATGGATGCTGTGTTCTTGGCTTTGGAGAGTGCAGTCTTTACTTGTGCAGCTGTGATTACAGGGGCTTTGCATTCTTCCGGTATAGTGATGGGCCCTTTGGAGGGTGGGGGTGAAGTTTGCACTGAAGCTATCTGCCAGGATGTTGGCAATATCAATTGGTTCTATATCTAGTGCCACTGTGCCCTAGCTCAGAGCAGATCTGAGTGTCGCCACTGTGATTCTTGACATAGCTGTAGAATGCTTTGTCGTTGTCTTTAGAATCAGTGGCAATTGTATTTTTGTAACTAGCTTTGGAGGATTTTATGAGGAATCTCAGCTTCTTACTGAGGCTGACCAGTGAGTTCCTGCAATCAGGGGATTTTAGTCTTTTCTGCAACAGCTTCTTCCTTCTTTTGTAGAGTTTGTTTAAGGCAGGGGACCACCAGATTGGCTTCCTTTTGTTGGAGAATAGTGTCTTGGTTCTGTTGGGGATGGCACGATCCATGCACTCGTGTATGCGCTTATACAGTGCATTTGTAGATGATTCAGCAGTCGTACCTCTATTTTCCATCTGTATGGGTGTCGTGAAGCACGTCACTTCTGTTTTAAGAAGCATGAAGTTGGCTTTGGGTGGGTGGGGGCACTGGTGGACTTGCATCACTCATGGAAGTGAGGGACATTCCTGTACAATGCCCACGATGGTTTCCTTAATGGGGGGGGGGTACTGCTGTCTAGTGTGATTAGCTTGTGGTCAGATCTGACCAGCGAGGAGTTGACCTCTGGCATGGAACATCAGTTGCCCATATTGGTAATGACCAGGTCCAGGATATTGCTGACCCTGGTGGGGGTGTGGACAAGCTGATCCAGGGCGTTGGAATTTATGAATTCCAGAAAGCGTTGAGAAAATGAGTTAGTACATGAGTAGTTTTCCCAGTTGATGATGGGGCAGTTGAAATCACCCATTATTAGGGTATTGGGCTGTACCCTAACATTACCCAGTATATCAAGAAATGTGGAGTGGGCATCCTGGGGCATGGTGGGGGATCTGTAACAAGCTACAAACTGGATTGCAGTCTTGTCCAGTGTTAATTGCACTTGGATAATTTCGGATGCGTTATGTAGAGCAACTACCCTGGAGGTGTGGATATCCTTAATGAATGTGGACACGCCTCCTCCTTTAGTATTTCGGTCCACGTTAGGTGACCAAAAGGTGTGGTATGAGTTATAGCCTGGTAATGCAGAGGTGCTCTCCGATGCCTCGAACCAGGTCTTCCTCACTGCACAGATGTCGATGTTCTCCATTTTAAGGAGTGCCTCGAGTGAGTGCATTTTGAGGTTTAGACTTCTAGCATTGAGTAGCATTACCCCCAGATTTTGCTTGCTTATACCTGCTACAGATTTTTGGAGCTTTTTTCCCTGGCCTCCACTGATTTATTTTTTTTACCCAGTCAGATCTCTCCAGTAAACAAGTAAAATAAATAAATAACACATTCTATAATCACTGGACCATGAGTCTGCTTGCAGCAAGGAAGATACGGTGACTGCAAGCCAATCTGTCTCAACACTGGGGGAGGTGGTTTGGGAAGAAGCGGGGGAGGTGATTGGGGAGAAGAAAACTGGATGGAATGGTCCTGGTTGCATTTTTCAATGTGGGAAGGGAGGGGCATATGCATGGGAAAACATGTTCTATTTAACCCCTCAGCAGAGATCAGGCAGCCAATTTTTTTCAGGGGGGGGGGCACTGGTGGACTTGCATCACTCATGGATGTGAGGGACATTCCTATACAATGCCCACTGCATGCACAACACACCAGAGACAATTCTTGTACAATACCCACTGCATCCCGACACACCTGAGACATCACTGGCATGTGTGAGAAAACAATATGGCATAATGAAAAACCCTGATCTTACAGAGATAATAGCACCACCCCCAGCACACAATTCCCTGTCAAAATAAATGGTTACCTCTGGGAAACAAACAGGTCAACAGAGCAGCCATGGGAGGCTTGATGGGCAGGGGGACAAGAAGGGAATACATTAGTTTTTGAGAACTCCTTATAATTAATTTTGGCCTTAACTGGTACTTTATAATGAAGTAACTAAAAAAGTGAAAAAGTCCCACAGAAGAGCCACTTGGGCAAAAGCAACAGAAAGACACTGGCAAAAACAAAGTTTCCACTGTGTAATATCTTAACCCTCCCCTGAAGGAGGACAACGGGATATATGCAAATAACACATTAGGAGCATACAAGTGTTGGGCTTCATGGCTTCTGGATGCCTCACTGACTTTTTATTTTAAGTCTAGTTAAGCATTCAGGTCAATAAAGCCAAACCTCACTGGCTAGAAATGCCATGTTTCACCACTTTTTATTGGCCTGCCACTACAGCAGACGTGAACAGTTTTGGCCATTCTCTGGAAACATATGAAAGCCTGATGTCCATAACATTAGGGAGACCAAAAAATATCCCAGATAACCAAAATAACAACTGAAATGGTCACACAGAAAAGCCACATGGGCAAAAGCAACAGGAAGACCCAGGCGAGACAATGGTGTATAATACTGTGATACTGAGAAAAGATGTGTTTAGTCTCATTTTTTTATCTGCATTTTGATTTAATATCTCTATAATCTGTACAACTGTACTTATTCTTCTTCTTGTTTGTCCTCACCCACCCTCCCTGTTCTTGTTTTGGTGTTAGTGTTGGTGGCTCTGGAATTGCCCACCCCTCCTGTAAGTCTGTATTTGAACATTCCTCCAGAGTCCATCTCATTTGCTGACTTAACTGAATACAGTGAGATCATATTCTGAGTCTAGTGTTCACTCTACATAATAGAGAGAGAAGATATGAGAAGGTCAACCCACTTAGGTTCTTCCTTCCTCTCTCCTTGCACTTTACTAACAAAAAAAAAATAATCTGCTTTTACTGTATTTGTGTTTCTTCCTACTTTCTTTTGCTTTTGCCCTTCTTAAAAGTACTCAATTTTATTTATTCTGCTGCACTTATTGCTGCTTGGTAGTAGCCTGATTAAATTGTAACTGTTATTCTAAGTCTTTTGGTTTAAGCACTTGGGCTTCATACCGGTTGTTTTACATTAAGAAGGTTTGTGGTCTGCACTGTTGTGGCAGGACAGGCAGCTTACATCCTTCTAACCTGGGAATTACTGATTGAAAGCTCAGTGTCTGCTATTCTAAAAGTGTATTAGTTCTGGTTTAAGCAATTGGGCTTCAGGCCAGTTATTCTACATTAAGAAGGTTTGTGGTTTGCACTCCTGGGAGGACAGGCTAGATTCTGCCATTCTGAGCTGGGAATTTCTGGTCATAGGCTTATTGTGCCTGCTTATTCGAACTGTTTCTTTCTGAAATTGGTGCACCTTGTTGCTGTAGCATAGGACCAGATTCAGGCCTGCAGAATCTAGCTCTGTTTGTATAACTTGAGCACTGATCCAGGCCATCTTTTTTTGGAGAAGGTTCCCCTGCACCGTAGTAGCGGGAGTGCGCAGTTAGAACTTGTCTGATTGAAGACTGCTGGAACAGGGCTCAGTTTTGAGCTTTTTTCTGGTTAATTAGGTAACTTGTTTAAATCAGATTGTTCATTTTCTATTGTTTTATATATATATATATATATATATATATATATATATATATATATATATATATAAATTGCACTTTATTCATCTGCTTTTACTGTATTTGTGTTTCTTCCTACTTTATTACTAGGGGCATTGACTACAACTTTGAACTGAGATATACAACAATAAGCATCTTTTTATGCACATTTAAAGTGTTTTTTTGATTGTATCTGCTTTATTTTCTGAAAAAAAATATATAAATATATATATATATATATATATATATATATATATATATATATATATACTTGTTTCCCGCCTTTCTAAGCTAGTATAGTCCAGTTTTCAAGTTAGTGCTGAATTCAGGGCTGTGTTACAAATCTCTGTGTTTGCTCATACCTTACTTGGATAGAAGGAAGTTTCTCTGTTCACCTGTGAGAGAGAGGAGCTTTGAGCAGCCTATCTGTCCCTGGAGGAGTGGTTTCAGCCCAGAACATAGTAGTTTATTGGCCATTTTGAGCTAATTTCTATCTCTTTCATTTCCATGTTATAAAAACTGCATTTGCCCGGTTATGCACGTCGGGCAGCACCAGTTAGCTAGGGTATAACTATTCCCAGCTCCACAAAGGCTCCTCTTCAATTTTTCCCTTGGAACTAGACAAACTTTCAACTTACGCACTCAAGCCATTCATTTCTCAGCCTGGCACTTGCTCAAAACTCATAGCAAGCACTTATAAACCCTAGCACTACAAAAGGACAAGGCTCTCTATTTGACCTTACCAGCCATTCAGTAAAACAGTTTACTGTACCTATCCAGGCATGTCCAAAGGGCACTTTCAGGTGTACTCTCCAGTCCAACTAGTGAATCTGGGCATTTTGAGGCAATGTTACAACTGCCTCATGTACACAGACAACCCTCTCCTCCTACCACCAAACACTAATACATGCGAGAGATGCAATTATACAGCCAAACTGGAGGCTAAGCTCTCTCAACCCAAGACTGGATCAGACAGTCAGGAGGAGAAGGGAAATACTGGCATTAGACCACCAGTCTCACATAGACCCATTAAACCAGCACTGGAAAAAAACACACATAAATACATGAAAACATACTTGGAAGCTCTAAATAAAAATTTGCAAAAGCAACAGAGCCCTCCAAAGCAGACATCCAAGCAACCTCCACCCCCAACACAAACCATAAAACACATACTTCACAAAACCAGTGTGCCACGCAATCACAGCCCTCAAGGCAAAATAACATACCCAACATACTAGTAATAGGTGATTCTATAGTCAGGCACACTGACGTCCCACTCACTAGGCTGAATAAGGAGAAGGTTACTGTTAGCTGCCTGTCAGGTGCCAGGATCCGCCACATAACACAAGCACTCAGGTCACTCCAGAAAAAGTACAAATATGACTCTGTCATTGTCCATGTTGGTGTGAATGACCTGAGTCATATCTCCCTGGACTACATGAAAAGAGAATGGAAGAACTCTCTGATCACGTAGCCCAGGCCAGTATGACCCTAACCCTGAGTAGCATCCTGCCCTCACCAATAATGATACCACAGTATAAAGAAAAAATTATCAATTTCAACAATTGGCTAAGTTTCTGGTGTCATTCAAAGAGGATCCAGTGTCTGTCTGGGATGACATGCTCGACAAGCCACGCTGCTTCACTAGAGATGGCTTGCACCTGTTACCCTTAAGCTTTTGAATACTGGCCAAGGCTCTTGCCACCCTCATAGTGCATTTTTTAGGCAAGGCTCAAAAGACAAACCCACCGCCATAAATAGCACAAGTAGCAAAAATATGAGGGTAATACTACTCAGTGCCAGAAGTCTAAACCTCAAAATGCACGCACTCAAGGCACTTCTCAGTATGGAGAAAATAGATATATGTGCAGTAAAAGAAAAGGCTCCAGAGAGCACCCCAGCACTACCAGGCTACAACTCATACCGTACATTTCATCCACAAAACCCGGACTGAAATACAAAAGGCGGGGGAGTATCCATATTCATCAAGGATACCCACACCTCCAGGTTAGTGGCACAGCACGATGCTTCAGAGATCATTCATATGCAACTAACAATGAGCAAAACTGCTATTCAAATTATAGCTTGCAAGAGATCACCCACCATGTCCCAGGACCTCCACTCTGCATTCCTGGAAACACTGGGAAACATAAATGTCCTACCAAACACCCTGACATTGGGTGATTTCAATTACCCAAACATTAACTGGGAGAACTACTCAAGTACTAACTCCCTTGCCCAACATTTCCTAGAATTTATAAACTCAAACACCCTGGAACAACTGGTCAACACTCCCGCCAGAGGTGACAACATACTGGACCTGGTCATCACCAACATGGGCGACCGGTGTTCCACACCGGAAGTCAGTCCCTCGCTGGTTAGATCTGACCATAAACAAATCACTTTGGATACCCACATTCTGCCCCCAGCCCCAGACAAGGAAATCAACGTGAAAAACTTTTCAAAAGCAAACTTCACGTTACTTAAGATGGAGGTGGAAAGTTTCAAAGCCCCCATGCTAAAGGATAATGCTGTCCAAGCTGCAAAATCCTTTACTATTGAATTTTACGGGCACCTACAAGAATGCATGGATCATGCCATCCCAAGCAAAACCAAGACTCACTCCTCTAAGAAAAGGAAACCAGTTTGGTGGACCCCTGCCATAAACTAGCTATACAATAGAAGGAGGAAACTAGTACAGAAAAGAGTAAAATCCCGAGAAGGGAAGACATCCCTGATCAGTATCAGCAAGAAACTATGATCCTCATAAAATCATCCAAGGCGCGCTTTGAAAGAAAACTTGCCAAGGACTCCAAAGATAACCACAAGGCATTCTTTAGCTATGTCAAGAATGTAAGTGGCAATGCTCAGATCTGCTCAGAGTTAGTGCAGAATGGCACAAAATACATTGAACCAACCAATATTGCCAACATCCTGGCAGACAGGTTCAGTGCAAACGTCACCCCCATCTCACCCCCAAAAGGGCCCATAACCATACCAGAAGAATGTAGAGCCCCTGAAATCACAGACACTCAGGTTAAAATAGCCCCTTCCAAAGCCAAAAACACAGCATCAATGGGACCGGACAGTGTCCCAGGCTGCGTCCTACATGAGCTCAAAGATGAACTAATCCCTCACCTAAACACACTGTTCAAACTCAGCCTCTCCACGGGCTACATACCCATAGAGTGATGCACAGCAACAGTTATTCTGCTCCACAAAGGTGGAGTCACAACAGGCCCTGGGAACTATCACCCTATAAGCCTGACTAGCTTGGTCTGCAAGGCTATGGAGCGCATCATCATGGAACTCATTAACAGAGACATTGGGAACCTCCAAACACTGAACCCTACCCAGTTTGGCTTTGTTAAGGGTAGATCATTCCTCCTAAACCTGGTGGACTTCTTTGAGACAGTTACCAAGGCTATAGACGAGGGAAAGGTGGTACACACAGCCTACGTAGACCTTGCAAAGGCCTTCAACACCATTCCCCTTTCTGGTATTATAGACAAGCTCACCAGCCTAAACATAAACCCCTATGTCACAAGATGGGTTGCCAATTGGCTCATGGACAGAACCCACATGGTGATAGTTGTGGGAGGTAGGTCTGACTATAAACCGGTTACAAGTGGTGTTCTCCAGGGCTCAGTACTAGGACCCCTCTTGTTCGGCATATACTTCTCAGAGGTACAGGCAAGCACAGGAGGACTTTGGCTGACCAAGTTCGCAGACGACTGCAAATTAGGGGCTATAATTGACTCACCAGCTGGCACAGACATCCTCCAAAAGTGTCTCACTGAGATGGATACCTGGTGTCAAAATCATGGCCTCAAGCTAAATACAAAAAAATTTTAGCCAGCAACAAGTGAGCCGTGTACCAGTAGTTTATTTAAACTACTAAGACCACATTACATACAAAACAGACCGGTTTCCGCCAACAGAGATTCTGGCCTTCTTCAGTGTATTACAAACAGCATAATAGTAGTCAGATCTTTATATAGTAAATGAAAACATATCATTGGTTGAGAAATACATATTAATCAATGAACTCATGAATATTTATATTTTTCTAAAACAACCATATAGACAAGAAAATTGTATATGAAAATTCAATCATAAATATTCATTTAGTCCTGGATTAAATAAAGCCCCAAGTTTAGTAATCCATTTTTTCTCCCTGGCATCTAATTTCTTATGCCAGCCAGATTTATAGGTACGATCACCAATAAGTTTATCTATGATAATGAAATGGAATTGAGCTGTGGGATGTATAAGTGTGTGTTTATATAATGCATTGGTAGTTCTTTTACATTTAATATCGCTAAGGTGTTCAGACATACGCAGTCTAAAAGGTCTAGAAGTCTGGCCTATGTAAAATGCATGGCAACTGCAACAAGCCATATAGATAGCCCAATCAGTGTTACAGTTGGCAAAAAAGCGGATGTCAAAAACAATACTACTGTTTCTACTAGTAAATTCCTTGGACTTTAAAAGGTGTTTACAATTGACACAGTGTCCACAGGGAAAACATCCAATCAATCTATCGCCCAAAATGGTGGTTTGATATAACACAGGTAATCTAGACTCAGAATGATGTTTATAGTGATTAAAATATCCAGCTAGATTCTTTCCTTTACGGAAAGAAAAAGAGCATGTGTTCGGAATGAATGGTTGAATCTTATTATCAGCTTTAAGTATGTTCCAATTGTCTTTAATGATGTTCATAAATTTATTAGTATTTCTGCCAAAAGTGGTAGTAAACCGTAATATATTAGACGATGAACATTTATTTTTATTTTTATATATCAATAGATTGTCTCTATCCAGACCCAAGGCATGATTCTGTGCCATAGTGACATATCCTGAGCTATAGCCTCTGTTCATGAATCTATTATGTAAGTCATGAGCATGATGTTTAAAAGTAACATCGTCTGAGCAGTTACGTCTAATTCTAAGAAATTGTGATTTTGGAATGTTTTTGGCTATATGTTTTGGATGAAAGCTGGAGGCATGGAGTAAAGTATTATATTGTGGGAATTTGCGATAAACTTCAGTTTTAAGGGTATCATCCTCATTTTTTGTGACCAAAACATCAAGAAACGTGATGGATTTTTGGTCATAGGTAATAGTAAACTGAATTCCCCATTTGTTGTCATTTAGATACTCCAAAAATTCCTGGAGATATCCAATATCTGATCTCCATACCATCCAGCAGTCATCCAAATATCTCCGCCAGATGTCAATGTCAGGCAGAAACAAGTTATGAGTATCATCATAAATCATGATTTCCTCTATGTAAGCCATAAAGAGATCAGCATATATGGGGGCAAAGGAAGCCCCCATTGCTGTACCCTTAATCTGTAAATAACATTCCTGATCATAGAAGAAGACGTTTTTAGTTAACACATGCTCAGTTAGATTAATGAGAAAGGTATTAAAGCCAGGTTGATACAGGTTAGATTTATAAAGCCAATACTCAATGGCATCAAGACCAGCCCAATGAGGGATGTTAGTATATAATGAGCTGACATCCAATGTGCATAGCCACCAATTCTGTTCTAATTGCATATCATTAGCTATGCTCAAAAATTGTGTCGTGTCCTGTATTCTAGATCTAACCCAAGGTAGAAGTGGTTTCAAATACCTGGTCAAAAATTCTGAGAGCGGCTCCGTAAGTGATCCTATGCCCGACACTATTGGCCTGCCTGGTGGATGTAAAGGATCTTTATGTATCTTAGGCAGAAAGTAAATAAATTGTCTGGCAGGGTCAGTGATGGTTAGGTGTCTTAGTGTTTTATCAGTAATGATCCCATTATCAACCGCAGAATGTAAAAAATCATTGATTTGTTCAGAAAATACTGGTGTGGGATCAAGAGGCATTTTATTATAATAACGGGCATCACCCAATTGTCGGTGCGCCTCAATATCATAATAACTCCAATCCATAACCACCACTGCCCCACCTTTGTCAGCATGAAGAATTACCAATTCCTTATTTCTAACTAGTTCATCTAAGCTAGATATATCACTTTCAGTCATATTATTGGGCATAGGTTGTACAGAATTGTGCTGAAAATGTAAGTCACTGAGTACATTACGTAAGAAAAGACCAACAGAGGGGTGCATAGGAGGTGTAAATGATGAAGCATGATATCTGAAAGCCTTCGTATGTTGTTGTTCTTCATCCCCCTTGTCCTGAAAAAACAATTTGAGCTTAATAAGTCTACAAAAAGAAAATAAATCTTGTGCAAAATTATCTTCAGGAACAAAAAAAACGGGGATAAAAGATAATCCTTTATTTAGTAAAGATGTTTGTTCAGGTGTTAATACAGTGTTAGAGATATTACAAACATTATTTATTTGTTCGTTAATACTTCCATCAAATTCTGGAGACTTGTAACCCTTTTTGTGTTTCCTGCCACCCCTCCTACCCCCCCTGTTGGCCCTAAAGGGATAGTATGATTACTACGTTTAGGCGTGGGGGACCCCATGGTGTGCTGTGTATCAGTGTCAGTTCCTGATGAGGTGTCATAATCAGTGGAATCAATAGTATTTCCACGTCCTTTTAAAATGGAACATGGGCGTTTCCTTTTGGAACTGGGTGTGTTGGTATTCTCTGCATTTTGGAATCTGACATGTCTAACATGTTTAAATGGTTGTCCTTTCTGATAGTCAGACAAATCCCGTGCAAATTTTTTAAGTTTCCTTTCTTTAAGGGTAGTATCAAAAATCAACAAATCAGAGCTAAGTTTGGATAATAATGGAGGAAAAAAACTATCCTGTTGATATTGGTTGCAATCCTCAATAAGTTGTAATACTTAGAGTTTTGTTTGTCAATAATCCTAGTATAATAGTTAGACAGTGAATGGACAAACTTCATAGAACATTCTTGTTGAATGGATAACCATTCGGTATTAAGAATATCATCGGGATCTGCCACCAATGGCTGAATCTTGACCCTCAGACCTCTAGGACAAATGTCCTTGGCCAAATAAGCCTTCAATAGTTTAAGGTGCCATACATCAGATCTCAATGATCTCATATTTTTATTAAGATCATCAAATGATTTTTGACATAACGTTCTGGCTTCAAGGGATTAGAAATAGCAGAGCCATCAATGCCCAAACCAATACCAAATGGTGCCAAATCATCCTTATCCGAAGATAAATCCAAGAATATTTTACTTAAATCCATCATAAAAAAATGATCAAAAATGTGATGTAATGCAATAATAAAGAGTAACCACGCCCTGTGTCAAAAACAAACAGATAATAATATTCAAACAATAATGGCCAGAATATAGTTTGTGCAAAACCTTGCACCTTAAAGCCACGTTAGACACAGGACAATAATGGTATAGTATGGACAAAGTACTATGCTCCTTATATATCTGACATAGATCCGAAGTAAGGCACCTCAAATTACAAACTAACACCTGATTTTATCAGAATGGTCAGAGAACAACAGTCAGAGACAATAGTGGTCAGATCCCAAATAATGTCCAACACTGAATATAAAAGGAGATTAAAAGGATTATATATACCTATTATGAACAATTATATTGATATTATTAATGGTGCTGAAAAATATTTATAATGCTCATATAGGTCCAATTATTAATGTCAAAAGACCTACAGATCAAGCCAACCTAGCATAGTCAATATATAGAAGCTTATTCCTATGTTAGATAGTATTCAGTCAATAAGCTGACCCCTGATCTGAAAAATAGGTACAAAAACTAAACACTAAAAGTGACACTTTAAAGCTAAATCTAATAAACCTTATATGTGGTTATATGTAATACACAGGATATAGACAAAGTCATAACCACAAATGTACATAGATAGTGTCTAAATTAGTGATCTAGTACTATACTTGGTACAATCCTAAAATACACTATTTACTCCCTGAAAATTATTAACTAAGATATGTGATTTAACACAAAAAACAGTGATAAATTCAAAACAAATATACACTGCTATTATAAACAATATATCCAGCAACCAGATAGTTTACTCCATTCCTATTGGAGAAAAATTCACAATAGCCATGGAAAATATGTCTTAGTTCCACCCTCAACTCGTCGATGAATTCAAAAGGCCATGCCCTATTGGCAAGCATAATGGTAGATTATAAATAAAACACATAGTTTCATGTATAAGATATGCCCTCCAAAATGAAATCGGATTTGAACAATCCGTTCTAAATCAAAAAAGAAGCACATAAGAAGTATTAAAGTTGCTTTGCTAAGTAACAACTGTAACAAAACATAAACACTGCTTCTGGTTTAAAGATATGATATTTAGATGGTATATATTTAAAGGTAAACACTTGTAGGCAATTGTCCATATAGTTCAATGCAGCATATTCATTTATAATAAGAAGCCTTGGAAGTGTATGAACACACTTAAATGTCCAAATAGCAGAGAGCTCGACAGTCCACAACAAAGAACAGTTGTAATTGTCCAAGACATACACACAATCCTGAAGTATTGCAACAACAGTTCAGGTAAAGTGATATTATTGCCTACCCTTTAAATCCAACACACACATGTAGTTGCGACATATGTTCAAAAACATTGATGTTAAATCACAGATGTTACTCCAAAAATTGTTCAGTAGCTGTCCATAACACACAAACCATATTTAGAATGAAAAAAATCCACTGAAATATGGCGAAATAGGTATAGTAACTAGATATCAGCTATGTATAAGCTGCCGACACACCGACACAGCACGTCATGAAGTTCCCAACAGGAAATTCAGCAACGTATGTCCAAATGGAGTTCTCCTGCATGCGAAAAGTTATAAGGCGAAAATATAAATAGATGCCTTGAAAGTGTATAAACACGCTTTACTGTCCAAAAAATAGAGAATTGAACAGTCCGTAGCAAAGGCAGTTATGGTTGACAAAATGAATCATAGACACAATCCAAAAGAGCGTCTTTCGATGATAGTTCACCCCAAGTGATACTATTGCCAACCCTTAGAATACAACACGCACATGCGATTACGACGTATGCTCAATTCCATAATGACAAACATAGACATTAAATCACTGATGTTGCACCAAAAGGTGTTCAGTACCTGGTCATGACACATAGACGACCTTTAAAATGAGAAAAAATCATCGGAAACTTGACAAAATAAGTATATTAAGTAGATATCAACCATGTAGATAACGGCAAACACGCCAACACAGCACACCATGAGGTCCCCAGCAGGAAATTCAGCAACGTGTATCCTAAATCAAGTTCCCCTGCACACGGGAAGTTGCACGGCAAAAAAGGAGCCCAATACAAAAAAATTTTAGCCAGCAACAAGTGAGCCGTGTACCAGTAGTTTATTTAAACTACTAAGACCACATTACATACAAAACAGACCGGTTTCCGCCAACAGAGATTCTGGCCTTCTTCAGTGTATTACAAACAGCATAATAGTAGTCAGATCTTTATATAGTAAATGAAAACATATCATTGGTTGAGAAATACATATTAATCAATGAACTCATGAATATTTATATTTTTCTAAAACAACCATATAGACAAGAAAATTGTATATGAAAATTCAATCATAAATATTCATTTAGTCCTGGATTAAATAAAGCCCCAAGTTTAGTAATCCATTTTTCTCCCTGGCATCTAATTTCTTATGCCAGCCAGATTTATAGGTACGATCACCAATAAGTTTATCTATGATAATGAAATGGAATTGAGCTGTGGGATGTATAAGTGTGTGTTTATATAATGCATTGGTAGTTCTTTTACATTTAATATCGCTAAGGTGTTCAGACATACGCAGTCTAAAAGGTCTAGAAGTCTGACCTATGTAAAATGCATGGCAACTGCAACAAGCCATATAGATAGCCCAATCAGTGTTACAGTTGGCAAAAAAGCGGATGTCAAAAACAATACTACTGTTTCTACTAGTAAATTCCTAGTACTGAACACCTTTTGGTGCAACATCAGTGATTTAATGTCTATGTTTGTCATTATGGAATTGAGCATACGTCGTAATCGCATGTGCGTGTTGTATTCTAAGGGTTGGCAATAGTATCACTTGGGGTGAACTATCATCGAAAAGCTCTTTTGGATTGTGTCTATGATTCATTTTGTCAACCATAACTGCCTTTGCTACGGACTGTTCAATTCTCTATTTTTTGGACAGTAAAGCGTGTTTATACACTTTCAAGGCGTCTATTTATTTTTTCGCCTTATAACTTTTCGCATGCAGGAGAACTCCATTTGGACATACGTTGCTGAATTTCCTGTTGGGAACTTCATGGCGTGCTGTGTCGGTGTGTCGGCAGCTTATACATAGCTGATATCTAGTTACTATACCTATTTCGCCATATTTCAGTGGATTTTTTTCATTCTAAATATGGTTTGTGTGTTATGGACAGCTACTGAACAATTTTTGGAGTAACATCTGTGATTTAACATCAATGTTTTTTGAACATATGTCGCAACTACATGTGTGTGTTGGATTTAAAGGGTAGGCAATAATATCACTTTAGGTGAACTGTTGTTGTAATACTTCAGGATTGTGTGTATGTCTTGGACAATTACAACTGTTCTTTGTTGTGGACTGTCGAGCTCTCTACTATTTGGACATTTAAGTGTGTTCATACACTTCCAAGGCTTCTTATTATAAATGAATATGCTGCATTGAACTATATGGACTATTGCCTACAAGTGTTTACCTTTAAATATATACCATCTAAATATCATATCTTTAAACCAGAAGCAGTGTTTATGTTTTGTTACAGTTGTTACTTAGCAAAGCAACTTTAATACTTCTTATGTGCTTCTTTTTTGATTTAGAATGGATTGTTCAAATCCGATTTCATTTTGGAGGGCATATCTTATACATGAAACTATGTGTTTTATTTATAATCTACCATTATGCTTGCCAATAGGGCATGGCCTTTTGAATTCATCGACGAGTTGAGGGTGGAACTAAGACATATTTTCCATGGCTATTGTGAATTTTTCTCCAATAGGAATGGAGTAAACTATCTGGTTGCTGGATATATTGTTTATAATAGCAGTGTATATTTGTTTTGAATTTATCACTGTTTTTTGTGTTAAATCACATATCTTAGTTAATAATTTTCAGGGAGTAAATAGTGTATTTTAGGATTGTACCAAGTATAGTACTAGATCACTAATTTAGACACTATCTATGTACATTTGTGGTTATGACTTTGTCTATATCCTGTGTATTACATATAACCACATATAAGGTTTATTAGATTTAGCTTTAAAGTGTCACTTTTAGTGTTTAGTTTTTGCACCTATTTTTCAGATCAGGGGTCAGCTTATTGACTGAATACTATCTAACATAGGAATAAGCTTCTATATATTGACTATGCTAGGTTGGCTTGATCTGTAGGTCTTTTGACATCAATAATTGGACCTATATGAGCATTATAAATATTTTTCAGCACCATTAATAATATCAATATAATTGTTCATAATAGGTATATATAATCCTTTTAATCTCCTTTTATATTCAGTGTTGGACATTATTTGGGATCTGACCACTATTGTCTCTGACTTTTGTTCTCTGACCATTCTGATAAAATCAGGTGTTAGTTTGTAATTTGAGGTGCCTTACTTCGGATCTATGTCAGATATATAAGGAGCATAGTACTTTGTCCATACTATACCATTATTGTCCTGTGTCTAACGTGGCTTTAAGGTGCAAGGTTTTGCACAAACTATATTCTGGCCATTATTGTTTGAATATTATTATCTGTTTGTTTTTGACACAGGGCGTGGTTACTCTTTATTATTGCATTACATCACATTTTTGATCATTTTTTATGATGGATTTAAGTAAAATATTCTTGGATTTATCTTCGGATAAGGATGATTTGGCACCATTTGGTATTGGTTTGGGCATTGATGGCTCTGCTATTTCTAATCCCTTGAAACCAGAACAGTTATGTCAAAAATCATTTGATGATCTTAATAAAAATATGAGATCATTGAGATCTTATGTATGGCACCTTAAACTATTGAAGGCTTATTTGGCCAAGGACATTTGTCCTAGAGGTCTGAGGGTCAAGATTCAGCCATTGGTGGCAGATCCCGATGATATTCTTAATACCGAATGGTTATCCATTCAACAAGAATGTTCTATGAAGTTTGTCCATTCACTGTCTAACTATTATACTAGGATTATTGACAAACAAAACTCTAAGGTATTACAACTTATTGAGGATTGCAACCAATATCAACAGGATAGTTTTTTTCCTCCATTATTATCCAAACTTAGCTCTGATTTGTTGATTTTTGATACTACCCTTAAATAAAGAAAACTTAAAAAATTTGAACAGGATTTGTCTGACTATCAGAAAGGACAACCATTTAAACATGTTAGACATGTCAGATTCCAAAATGCAGAGAATACCAACACACCCAGTTCCAAAAGGAAACGCCCACGTTCCATTTTAAAAGGACGTGGAAATACTATTGATTCCACTGATTATGACACCTCATCAGGAACTGACACTGATACACAGCACACCATGGGGTCCCCCACGCCTAAACGTAGTAATCATACTATCCCTTTAGGGCCAACAGGGGGGGTAGGAGGGGTGGCAGGAAACACAAAAAGGGTTACAAGTCTCCAGAATTTGATGGAAGTATTAACGAACAAATAAATAATGTTTGTAATATCTCTAACACTGTATTAACACCTGAACAAACATCTTTACTAAATAAAGGATTATCTTTTATCCCCGTTTTTTTTGTTCCTGAAGATAATTTTGCACAAGATTTATTTTCTTTTTGTAGACTTATTAAGCTCAAATTGTTTTTTCAGGACAAGGGGGATGAAGAACAACAACATAATGGCTTTCAGATATCATGCTTCATCATTTACACCTCCTATGCACCCCTCTGTTGGTCTTTTCACGTAATGTACTCAGTGACTTACATTTTCAGCACAATTCTGTACAACCTATGCCCAATAATATGACTGAAAGTGATATATCTAGCTTAGATGAACTAGTTAGAAATAAGGAATTGGTAATTCTTCATGCTGACAAAGGTGGGGCAGTGGTGGTTATGGATTGGAGTTATTATGATATTGAGGCGACCGACAATTGGGTGATGCCCGTTATTATAATAAAATGCCTCTTGATCCCACACCAGTATTTTCTGAACAAATCAATGATTTTTTACATTCTGCGGTTGATAATGGGATCATTACTGATAAAACACTAAGACACCTAACCATCACTGACCCTGCCAGACAATTTATTTACTTTCTGCCTAAGATACATAAAGATCCTTTACATCCACCAGGCAGGCCAATAGTGTCGGGCATAGGATCACTTACGGAACCGCTCTCAGAATTTCTGACCAGGTATTTGAAACCACTTCTACCTTGGGTTAGATCTAGAATACAGGACACGACACAATTTTTGAGCATAGCTAATCAGATAATAATATTCAAACAATAATGGCCAGAATATAGTTTGTGCAAAACCTTGCACCTTAAAGCCACGTTAGACACAGGACAATAATGGTATAGTATGGACAAAGTACTATGCTCCTTATATATCTGACATAGATCGTAAGGCACCTCAAATTACAAACTAACACCTGATTTTATCAGAATGGTCAGAGAACAAAAGTCAGAGACAATAGTGGTCAGATCCCAAATAATGTCCAACACTGAATATAAAAGGAGATTAAAAGGATTATATATACCTATTATGAACAATTATATTGATATTATTAATGGTGCTGAAAAATATTTATAATGCTCATATAGGTCCAATTATTAATGTCAAAAGACCTACAGATCAAGCCAACCTAGCATAGTCAATATATAGAAGCTTATTCCTGTGTTAGATAGTATTCAGTCAATAAGCTGACTCCTGATCTGAAAAATAGGTACAAAAACTAAACACTAAAAGTGACACTTTAAAGCTAAATCTAATAAACCTTATATGTGGTTATATGTAATACACAGGATATAGACAAAGTCATAACCACAAATGTACATAGATAGTGTCTAAATTAGTGATCTAGTACTATACTTGGTACAATCCTAAAATACACTATTTACTCCCTGAAAATTATTAACTAAGATATGTGATTTAACACAAAAAACAGTGATAAATTCAAAACAAATATACACTGCTATTATAAACAATATATCCAGCAACCAGATAGTTTACTCCATTCCTATTGGAGAAAAATTCACAATAGCCATGGAAAATATGTCTTAGTTCCACCCTCAACTCGTCGATGAATTCAAAAGGCCATGCCCTATTGGCAAGCATAATGGTAGATTATAAATAAAACACATAGTTTCATGTATAAGATATGCCCTCCAAAATGAAATCGGATTTGAACAATCCGTTCTAAATCAAAAAAGAAGCACATAAGAAGTATTAAAGTTGCTTTGCTAAGTAACAACTGTAACAAAACATAAACACTGCTTCTGGTTTAAAGATATGATATTTAGATGGTATATATTTAAAGGTAAACACTTGTAGGCAATTGTCCATATAGTTCAATGCAGCATATTCATTTATAATAAGAAGCCTTGGAAGTGTATGAACACACTTAAATGTCCAAATAGTAGAGAGCTCGACAGTCCACAACAAAGAACAGTTGTAATTGTCCAAGACATACACACAATCCTGAAGGCGTATTGCAACAACAGTTCAGGTAAAGTGATATTATTGCCTACCCTTTAAATCCAACACACACATGTAGTTGCGACATATGTTCAAAAAACATTGATGTTAAATCACAGATGTTACTCCAAAAATTGTTCAGTAGCTGTCCATAACACACAAACCATATTTAGAATGAAAAAAATCCACTGAAATATGGCGAAATAGGTATAGTAACTAGATATCAGCTATGTATAAGCTGCCGACACACCGACACAGCACGTCATGAAGTTCCCAACAGGAAATTCAGCAACGTATGTCCAAATGGAGTTCTCCTGCATGCGAAAAGTTATAAGGCGAAAATATAAATAGATGCCTTGAAAGTGTATAAACACGCTTTACTGTCCAAAAAATAGAGAATTGAACAGTCCGTAGCAAAGGCAGTTATGGTTGACAAAATGAATCATAGACACAATCCAAAAGAGCGTCTTTCGATGATAGTTCACCCCAAGTGATACTATTGCCAACCCTTAGAATACAACATGCACATGCGATTACAACGTATGCTCAATTCCATAATGACAAACATAGACATTAAATCACTGATGCTGCACCAAAAGGTGTTCAGTACCTGGTCATGACACATAGACGACCTTTAAAATGAGAAAAAATCATCGGAAACTTGGCAAAATAAGTATATTAAGTAGATATCAACCATGTAGATAACGGCAAACACGCCAACACAGCACACCATGAGGTCCCCAGCAGGAAATTCAGCAACGTGTATCCTAAATCAAGTTCCCCTGCACGCGGGAAGTTGCACGGCAAAAAAGGAGCCCAATACAAAAAAATTTTAGCCAGCAACAAGTGAGCCGTGTACCAGTAGTTTATTTAAACTACTAAGACCACATTACATACAAAACAGACCGGTTTCGGCCAACAGAGATTCTGGCCTTCTTCAGTGTTTTACAAACAGCATAACAGTAGTCAGATCTTTATATAGTAAATGAAAACATATCATTGGTTGAGAAATACATATTAATCAATGAACTCATGAATATTTATATTTTTCTAAAACAACCATATAGACAAGAAAATTGTATATGAAAATTCAATCATAAATATTCATTTAGTCCTGGATTAAATAAAGCCCCAAGTTTAGTAATCCATTTTTTCTCCCTGGCATCTAATTTCTTATGCCAGCCAGATTTATAGGTACGATCACCAATAAGTTTATCTATGATAATGAAATGGAATTGAGCTGTGGGATGTATAAGTCTGTGTTTATATAATGCATTGGTAGTTTTAATATCGCTAAGGTGTTCAGACATACGCAGTCTAAAAGGTCTAGAAGTCTGACCTATGTAAAATGTATGGCAACTGCAACAAGCCATATAGATAGCCCAATCAGTGTTACAGTTGGCAAAAAAGCGGATGTCAAAAACAATACTACTGTTTCTACTAGTAAATTCCTAGTACTGAACACCTTTTGGTGCAACATCAGTGATTTAATGTCTATGTTTGTCATTATGGAATTGAGCATACGTCGTAATCGCATGTGCGTGTTGTATTCTAAGGGTTGGCAATAGTATCACTTGGGGTGAACTATCATCGAAAGACGCTCTTTTGGATTGTGTCTATGATTCATTTTGTCAACCATAACTGCCTTTGCTACGGACTGTTCAATTCTCTATTTTTTGGACAGTAAAGCGTGTTTATACACTTTCAAGGCGTCTATTTATTTTTTCGCCTTATAACTTTTCGCATGCAGGAGAACTCCATTTGGACATACGTTGCTGAATTTCCTGTTGGGAACTTCATGGCGTGCTGTGTCGGTGTGTCGGCAGCTTATACATAGCTGATATCTAGTTACTATACCTATTTCGCCATATTTCAGTGGATTTTTTTCATTCTAAATATGGTTTGTGTGTTATGGACAGCTACTGAACAATTTTTGGAGTAACATCTGTGATTTAACATCAATGTTTTTTGAACATATGTCGCAACTACATGTGTGTGTTGGATTTAAAGGGTAGGCAATAATATCACTTTAGGTGAACTGTTGTTGCAATACGCCTTCAGGATTGTGTGTATGTCTTGGACAATTACAACTGTTCTTTGTTGTGGACTGTCGAGCTCTCTACTATTTGGACATTTAAGTGTGTTCATACACTTCCAAGGCTTCTTATTATAAATGAATATGCTGCATTGAACTATATGGACTATTGCCTACAAGTGTTTACCTTTAAATATATACCATCTAAATATCATATCTTTAAACCAGAAGCAGTGTTTATGTTTTGTTACAGTTGTTACTTAGCAAAGCAACTTTAATACTTCTTATGTGCTTCTTTTTTGATTTAGAATGGATTGTTCAAATCCGATTTCATTTTGGAGGGCATATCTTATACATGAAACTATGTGTTTTATTTATAATCTACCATTATGCTTGCCAATAGGGCATGGCCTTTTGAATTCATCGACGAGTTGAGGGTGGAACTAAGACATATTTTCCATGGCTATTGTGAATTTTTCTCCAATAGGAATGGAGTAAACTATCTGGTTGCTGGATATATTGTTTATAATAGCAGTGTATATTTGTTTTGAATTTATCACTGTTTTTTGTGTTAAATCACATATCTTAGTTAATAATTTTCAGGGAGTAAATAGTGTATTTTAGGATTGTACCAAGTATAGTACTAGATCACTAATTTAGACACTATCTATGTACATTTGTGGTTATGACTTTGTCTATATCCTGTGTATTACATATAACCACATATAAGGTTTATTAGATTTAGCTTTAAAGTGTCACTTTTAGTGTTTAGTTTTTGTACCTATTTTTCAGATCAGGGGTCAGCTTATTGACTGAATACTATCTAACATAGGAATAAGCTTCTATATATTGACTATGCTAGGTTGGCTTGATCTGTAGGTCTTTGACATCAATAATTGGACCTATATGAGCATTATAAATATTTTTCAGCACCATTAATAATATCAATATAATTGTTCATAATAGGTATATATAATCCTTTTAATCTCATTTTATATTCAGTGTTGGACATTATTTGGGATCTGACCACTATTGTCTCTGACTTTTGTTCTCTGACCATTCTGATAAAATCAGGTGTTAGTTTGTAATTTGAGGTGCCTTACTTCGGATCTATGTCAGATATATAAGGAGCATAGTACTTTGTCCATACTATACCATTATTGTCCTGTGTCTAACGTGGCTTTAAGGTGCAAGGTTTTGCACAAACTATATTCTGGCCATTATTGTTTGAATATTATTATCTGTTTGTTTTTGACACAGGGCGTGGTTACTCTTTATTATTGCATTACATCACATTTTTGATCATTTTTTATGATGGATTTAAGTAAAATATTCTTGGATTTATCTTCGGATAAGGATGATTTGGCACCATTTGGTATTGGTTTGGGCATTGATGGCTCTGCTATTTCTAATCCCTTGAAGCCAGAACAGTTATGTCAAAAATCATTTGATGATCTTAATAAAAATATGAGATCATTGAGATCTTATGTATGGCACCTTAAACTATTGAAGGCTTATTTGGCCAAGGACATTTGTCCTAGAGGTCTGAGGGTCAAGATTCAGCCATTGGTGGCAGATCCCGATGATATTCTTAATACCGAATGGTTATCCATTCAACAAGAATGTTCTATGAAGTTTGTCCATTCACTGTCTAACTATTATACTAGGATTATTGACAAACAAAACTCTAAGGTATTACAACTTATTGAGGATTGCAACCAATATCAACAGGATAGTTTTTTTCCTCCATTATTATCCAAACTTAGCTCTGATTTGTTGATTTTTGATACTACCCTTAAATAAAGGAAACTTAAAAAATTTGAACGGGATTTGTCTGACTATCAGAAAGGACAACCATTTAAACATGTTAGACATGTCAGATTCCAAAATGCAGAGAATACCAACACACCCAGTTCCAAAAGGAAACGCCCACGTTCCATTTTAAAAGGACGTGGAAATACTATTGATTCCACTGATTATGACACCTCATCAGGAACTGACACTGATACACAGCACACCATGGGGTCCCCCACGCCTAAACGTAGTAATCATACTATCCCTTTAGGGCCAACAGGGGGGGTAGGAGGGGTGGCAGGAAACACAAAAAGGGTTACAAGTCTCCAGAATTTGATGGAAGTATTAACAAACAAATAAATAATGTTTGTAATATCTCTAACACTGTATTAACACCTGAACAAACATCTTTACTAAATAAAGGATTATCTTTTATCCCCGTTTTTTTTGTTCCTGAAGATAATTTTGCACAAGATTTATTTTCTTTTTGTAGACTTATTAACCTCAAATTGTTTTTTCAGGACAAGGGGGATGAAGAACAACAACATACGAAGGCTTTCAGATATCATGCTTCATCATTTACACCTCCTATGCACCCCTCTGTTGGTCTTTTCTTACGTAATGTACTCAGTGACTTACATTTTCAGCACAATTCTGTACAACCTATGCCCAATAATATGACTGAAAGTGATATATCTAGCTTAGATGAACTAGTTAGAAATAAGGAATTGGTAATTCTTCATGCTGACAAAGGTGGGGCAGTGGTGGTTATGGATTGGAGTTATTATGATATTGAGGCGCACCGACAATTGGGTGATGCCCGTTATTATAATAAAATGCCTCTTGATCCCACACCAGTATTTTCTGAACAAATCAATGATTTTTTACATTCTGCGGTTGATAATGGGATCATTACTGATAAAACACTAAGACACCTAACCATCACTGACCCTGCCAGACAATTTATTTACTTTCTGCCTAAGATACATAAAGATCCTTTACATCCACCAGGCAGGCCAATAGTGTCGGGCATAGGATCACTTACGGAACCGCTCTCAGAATTTCTGACCAGGTATTTGAAACCACTTCTACCTTGGGTTAGATCTAGAATACAGGACACGACACAATTTTTGAGCATAGCTAATGATATGCAATTAGAACAGAATTGGTGGCTATGCACATTGGATGTCAGCTCATTATATACTAACATCCCTCATTGGGCTGGTCTTGATGCCATTGAGTATTGGCTTTATAAATCTAACCTGTATCAACCTGGCTTTAATACCTTTCTCATTAATCTAACTGAGCATGTGTTAACTAAAAACGTCTTCTTCTATGATCAGGAATGTTATTTACAGATTAAGGGTACAGCAATGGGGGCTTCCTTTGCCCCCATACATGCTGATCTCTTTATGGCTTACATAGAGGAAATCATGATTTATGATGATACTCATAACTTGTTTCTGCCTGACATTGACATCTGGCGGAGATATTTGGATGACTGCTGGATGGTATGGAGATCAGATATTGGATATCTCCAGGAATTTTTGGAGTATCTAAATGACAACAAATGGGGAATTCAGTTTACTATTACCTATGACCAAAAATCCATCACGTTTCTTGATGTTTTGGTCACAAAAAATGAGGATGATACCCTTAAAACTGAAGTTTATCACAAATTCCCACAATATAATACTTTACTCCATGCCTCCAGCTTTCATCCAAAACATACAGCCAAAAACATTCCAAAATCACAATTTCTTAGAATTAGACGTAACTGCTCAGACGATGTTACTTTTAAACATCATGCTCATGACTTACATAATAGATTCATGAACAGAGGCTATAGCTCAGGATATGTCACTATGGCAGAGAATCATGCCTTGGGTCTGGATAGAGACAATCTATTGATATATAAAAATAAAAATAAAAATAAATGTTCATCGTCTAATATATTACGGTTTACTACCACTTTTGGCAGAAATACTAATAAATTTATGAACATCATTAAAGACAATTGGAACATACTTAAAGCTGATAATAAGATTCAACCATTCATTCCGAACACATGCTCTTTTTCTTTCCGTAAAGGAAAGAATCTAGCTGGATATTTTAATCACTATAAACATCATTCTGAGTCTAGATTACCTGTGTTATATCAAACCACCATTTTGGGCGATAGATTGATTGGATGTTTTCCCTGTGGACACTGTGTCAATTGTAAACACCTTTTAAAGTCCAAGGAATTTACTAGTAGAAACAGTAGTATTGTTTTTGACATCCGCTTTTTTGCCAACTGTAACACTGATTGGGCTATCTATATGGCTTGTTGCAGTTGCCATGCATTTTACATAGGTCAGACTTCTAGACCTTTTAGACTGCGTATGTCTGAACACCTTAGCGATATTAAATGTAAAAGAACTACCAATGCATTATATAAACACACACTTATACATCCCACAGCTCAATTCCATTTCATTATCATAGATAAACTTATTGGTGATCGTACCTATAAATCTGGCTGGCATAAGAAATTAGATGCCAGGGAGAAAAAATGGATTACTAAACTTGGGGCTTTATTTAATCCAGGACTAAATGAATATTTATGATTGAATTTTCATATACAATTTTCTTGTCTATATGGTTGTTTTAGAAAAATATAAATATTCATGAGTTCATTGATTAATATGTATTTCTCAACCAATGATATGTTTTCATTTACTATATAAAGATCTGACTACTATTATGCTGTTTGTAATACACTGAAGAAGGCCAGAATCTCTGTTGGCTGAAACCGGTCTGTTTTGTATGTAATGTGGTCTTAGTAGTTTAAATAAACTACTGGTACACGGCTCACTTGTTGCTGGCTAAAATTTTTTTGTATTGGGCTCCTTTTTTGCCGTGCAACTTCCCGCGTGCAGGGGAACTTGATTTAGGACTCAAGCTAAATGCCAAAAAGTGCATAGTTATTCCCTTTGGAAATAAAGTACCCACAAACTACCACATAGGTGGTAGTCCCCTAAATACGAAAAATGTAATAAGGAATCTGGGGACCCAAGCAGATAGTAATCTCTCCTTTGATAATCACATTGCCAAAGTGGTTAGAAAAATCCTTCTATGTGGCCCATCTAATCACAAAAGGGTTTGCATCCAGATCAAAAGAGGTCATTGTGCCCCTCTACTCATCACTCATCAGACCCATCAGAGTACAACGCCCCATTTGGGATGTACCTTACAAGACACCTGCAACAGCTGGAAAGACCGCAGAAGTAACTCACCAAGAGGATCACTGGCGTCAAACAGATGCCCTATGCAGCTTGACTGAATAAACTCCAGCTGTACTCGGTTGCATACCACCTGCTCAGAGATGATCTCTGCCTGACATACAAGGCCATGTCCAACCCAGAATTGATGGACATGCTCCACCTAAAGAAAACCTTATCCCCTCGAGTCACATGCTCTAGGGATCTAAACCTCACCACAACAATAAATAGGACATACTGGAGGGATAGATTCCTGTCTCAGAGACTTCCCATGCTTTGGAACAAGATTCCAATCTACATTAGGCAGAGCTCCTCGCTAGCACTCTTCAAGAGAAACCTTGACGAGTGGATGGGAAACAGAAAGTTTACCCCGGGGATCACTTCAGTGGCTCTGCTGGACAGAAGCACAGGGAACTAATCTAAGGGGGCGGCAAAAGCCAACACATTCTGGCTAGGCTTATAAATGCCTTCGGGCAGATAGCCTAGTACCTACCTATGAACCTATGAATACCTCAAAACTTCTTTTGAAGGAGTACTTACAAGGCAGATGATGGCTTCTCCTGGTAATCAAAGTAAAAGAGAAGCTGATGAGAGAGAGAGAGAGAAAAACCTCCTCTCCCCATATCTGAGGAGCAAAGAAAAAAGCTCTTCTCTCCTTGTAAACTGTAGCAAACTGCTTGTCACATTTATACAAGCAGCTGCTACAGTTTATGTTACACAAGGAGCACTAAATCACTTCTGTTTGACCACAAATTCAATACCTGCATTTATTCCTAAATGTTGGTATGTACTAAAGACTGACTGGGATCTGCCAATTGCAGCCCCAAACAGGTTGTGCATGTCCCCTTCAGTCCCAATCCAGATTCTCCTCTGGTCGCAGTAAAGTGACAGAGCTCTTAGTCACTCCATCGGTTAAAGAGCTCATACCCCAGATTTTCTTGCTTAGGAAACATTATAATCCTTCAGGTTGGATAATTTATTTGGATATGTACATGCCAAAGGGGATATTACATTCTATTACAGGCCAGATTAAGGAAGAGTAGAGAGGGACAACAACATACTTGGACATGTTATGGATGGACAGATGACACAGTAACAGACAGACAGACAAATTCGGAAAATATACCTTTAGTAATCAGTTGGGCTATGTAGAATGGCTTTCTAAGAATTGTCTTTAAGAGTCCAACCCACTGGACACACACAGATTGCTACACCGGACACATGTAGACTGCTAGTGGACATTCTTTAAGAGTCCAACATATTGTGGGAAATCAATTGTGCTAATCAGCTAAATGAAACTGCCACTTCTAGAGAAACAGTCAAGACACTACAGAACTCTGATATTAAAGACAAGGTGTGGAAAAAGACCTTGACATAACATTTTGTTTCAGAAAGTGATGTGAACAATGCAAATAATCCAAGTTCCAGTACAAACTAAGGAAAAACTACTTTTATTTTGGTAGTTTTCTGCTTTGTGCAATAGCCAAGGAAATGTAGCTTCTCATTTTCATAGTGAACAAAGGAAATCAGTCAGTCAAGACATCAAAGATCATAAAATCACATTATCTGTTCCATTCAGTCCCTGAAAAATTCACGAAGAACTACATTAGATGGTGAAGGTCACTTCATTAAAAAAAAAAGAATAATTCCTGTATATTTGTAGATTCTTGCTAAGTATCAATTGGAAATAGTTGCATTGGCCGTTAAAAAAGTGGTTGAAAATTAAGCACTACCTTAACAAACCTCTTAACCTGCAGACAGTGAAAATTTAAACAAAGGCTCTTTTTAAAAAAGTACAGCTTGTCACAAATCTGGACAGGTAACTAGCATGAAATTTCTGTACCTAACATTTAGTGCTTGACCTTGGCCAACAAATAGAAAAATAAACTCTCTACTCAGTTCAGTGGGATAGTAAGATCCCATGATTCACAAACACAAGTATAAAAAGCAGTGACAAAATGATAGAAAATGCAGAAATAATTCTTTGTTTAAAATGCTATAAATAATTTTGTCATTAAAGAATGCTGCCACACCATCAACTTTCACTTCACTCCCACATTTGCCAGGATCATGGATGCTGCTGCAAATCTCTGTAGTTGTGCTACTCTTCTTAACACAAACAGTAGTAAGTGAACCAAGTTTCAGCCCATCAGCTAGCAGGGAAATGGTTTCTTTTATATGAAACAAATACAGTGCTGGTGTATATCTGGTGATTTTCTTCTTCAAGTTCTCACATGCATTTGGTGTTCCATTTTGCATCCCGCACAAATCACACTTGTACATGTATTTGCTCTTTCATCTCACAGCTGGTACAAATCACAACTGCATGTACATTTGCCATTCCAACTTGCAGCTCGCACAAATCGCAGTGAAGCAGCTATTTCAGATCAGTCAGTCACCATTACTTCTCTGGAGTGTTAAATATCAGACTTAAACAAATCTAGACTGTTTAAAAATGTACAGTAATTCACTGTTGGTAAAACTGAGAGCTCCTCCCTGGAAAAAAAAGATAGTCCATTGCATTTTTGGAGTCCTTATTTATAACAATGTACCTTAAAATTTCTCAGAAAACTATTCAAATCATATGAGTACATTGTGCTACATACCTGTCAACAGTACAGATTTTCGCAGAATGTCAGATTTTTGCCTCATTTTTGGTCCATTTTTCATAAAACTGTGCTTTTCTGGCAAATTAGTGGCAAATCAGTAAAGATTGCAGTTAGAAAATAATAGACATTTGAGTCTCAGATTTCATACCCTTCAGAAAATTCATGCTAATGCAAAAACGTCTTATTCTATCAACTTTCTAAGTTTGTAAAAGCAATATTTAAAAATTGTCCCTATTTTTGAGCCTTTGTCCCACTTTTATTTATGGCTTTGTCCAGATTTCTTGCTCTAAGAAGTTGAGAGGTATGTCGTGTTATAATTTGCAAAATAATGTACTGAAGGTGGCAGAAACATCTCACTGATTCATTCGGGTATATATGTCCAACAAAGGCAAACCAAGGTGCAGAAATAGCAAAATAACACAAGAAATACCAAGAAGTGACAAGAAAATCAAGGAAAAGAAATGAAAACTGTATTCTGTAATTTTCTGATTCTGCTGTAAATTTTTAGTTATGCTGTGCAGAATGTCAAGTCCCTGCCCCATTCTTCCACTGTGGTGGTTACACTTCTCACATCTAAACATTAATGTTTTTCTTCTATGGTTGAAAATTACTTGGGGGAGGGGGTGTAACTGTAGCATGTATGAATGTCAGCTTTGTTTTCAGTAGTTGTATAGCTTACGGCAATAGTAAAGTCTGTGGGATTTGGGGTACCTATTTCATATTTTGGGATGCTAGGCACTTGCCACCCTGCATAGTATAACTAAAATAGAATAAAATGATGTGCTACTACCATACATTTCACTGCCAAGCCTTAAACCCAGGACCCTGTGCAAAACAGTCAGAGCAGCATACCACTATGCCAAATCAGCTGTTTTGTAAACGAGGAAGACGGAAACTTAAAATAGCTACCATTTAAAGAATTCAGTTCTCACCATAGCACAGCTCTCAATCTCTTAGCAAAAAACACCCGGACAAAGCCAGTAATAGGGAAATATAGCCCCAAAACATATTCAGTGAATTCAGTTCTTACCATAGCTCTCAACCTTAGCACAAAAAACCTGGATGAAGCCAATAATGGGGGAATACAGTCCCAAAAATAGGGACAAATTTCAAATATCCATCTTATACACTTAGAAAATTGCTAGAATAAAAGCTTTTGTTTTACCATGCACTTTCTGAAGAATATGAAGTCTGATATTCAAATGCGTGTCATTTTTAACATTTATTAACCAGGAAAGTCTGACTTGAAGCAAAAGCTATTTTTTAGCAGAGGCCCAGGGAGAGACACTCCAGACAGACATGTCTTTGTAAGATGGGAGGACACTAGAGGAAAAAAACATATGGAGGGCATATAGACTCCATAGAGAAGATAAGGCACCCCAGCCAAGAATCAAACCAGAGAACCGGTCAGGCAACAATGCTACCACTGCACCAATGCACTACTAGCTTTGCAAGGACACCAAAATACAGAAACCACAGATTTTATGAGGAATAGAAAGTACAGTTTTGTACCTACCATAAATGTACATGTTCGAGTGCTAATACAGCTGCAGTCATAACAGATGGGTTTTCCTGCCGTCAGGCGGGTCCTTGGTCGGCCGAATTCCAAAGCCTAGGTCCGGCGTCGGATGTCGTTGCTTCTTCCCTGACGTCAGTGCGACAGGAGTATAAAAGAACCAGCCGACACCATTTTCTTCAGTTTTTCTTGCCCCAGATGTCAGGTACCCCCAGAAGGAAGGCAATACATAAATTTATGTAATAATGCAATGCAATATGATCAAAAAACAGTAGTTGCAAGCAAATACACCATAGAAGAATACACCAATCAGGTTGTATGAGGAGGTGTTAGCCATTAGGCCTGTCCCAAGAGGGGAAGGAGGGAGGGAAACCTGGACTGCAGCTGTATTAGCACTCGAACATCTACATTTATGGTAGGTACAAAACTGTACTATGTTCATCGTGCATACAGCTGCGGTCATAACAGATGGGTAGAATCCCAAAGCTAAAAAAGGGGTGGTAGGCACTAGGTGGAACTAGGAGGATCCAGGATGCCCTGCAAAACTGCAGTGGCAAAGCCTGCTCTAGATTTGGAGTATAATGGTAGGTGATAGTGCTTGGAGAAAGTATGTACAGAATTCCAAGTGGCTGCTTCCAAAATATCTTTGGTAGGAACCCCCCTGAGGAAAGCTGCAGAGGTAGCTGTGGCACTTGTGGAGTGAGATCTGATGCCTGCAGGTACAGTTTTACCATGAAAAGAGTAACAAAAGCGTATGCAGTGGGCTATCCATTTTGAGATTGTCTGTTTGGAAATAGGCTTCCCTTGAGCTCCTGTAGCATAGGACACAAAGAGTTGCTCTGATTTTCTGAAGGGCTTTGTTCTGTCCAAATAATAATGTAACTGTCTGTGAATGTCCAAGGACTGTAGTAGTCTCTCCCCTTTGTTTTGAGGATTAGGGTAAAAGGTAGGTAAGTGGATAGCCTGATTCAAGGCTACCCTGGATACTACCTTTGGCATAAAGGAAGGATTGGTTCATAAGGAAACTCTGTCCTGATGGAAAATGATGAAAGGCTGCACAGCCATGAGGGCTTGTAGTTCCGAAACCCTGCGAGCTGAGGTGATAGCCAGAAGGAAGGCTGTTTTCCAGGACAAATATTGCAGTTCTGTTGAAGCAGCTGGCTCAAAAGGAGGCAAGGTCAGTTTTTCTAGAATGAAATTGAGGTCCCAAGCAGGTACTGGTTGTTTCCTTGGGTGTTTTATATTCTTAGCCCCTCTGAGGAACTGTCTTAAGAGGGGGTGAGAGAATAAAGGAGGATCAGTGTTGTATTCTGCAGAAATGGCTGAGGCATGGATTTTGATGGAGGAGAAAGAAAGTCCACTGCTTAGCATCTCAGCTAGGTACTGTAATGTTTGAGGTAAATTCAGTGTTCCAGGATTCTGACCCTTTTTCTGATTCCAGGCACAAAACCGTTTCCATTTTGCGGAGTAGGCTTTTCTAGTAGAAGGCCTTCTGGCCTCCAAAATGACATCCTGCACCTCCTTGGAGAGTAGGGTCTGTTGTGAAGTTAAAGAATCTTCCAGCTAGATTGAGTGTTTTCAGCTGACTGTGAAGAGTTTTGAAGTTGTGCTGAGTCAGTAGAAGAGGCATTAGAGGCAGGATCCATGGTGGGGAATGCGTCAGGCTCCACAGGAGTGGGTACCAGTGTTGTCTTGGCCAGTCTGGAGCAATGAGAATCATCTTTGGTCTGTCTGTTCTGGTTTTTAATAGAACTTTGGGCAGCAGAGGAAGAGGTGGAAAGGCATAAACTGTCATTGTTGTCCAACTGAAAGAGAGTGCGTCCACTTTCCAGGCCTGTGGATGAAAGGCCCTTGAGCAGAATTTTGTCAATTGGTGATTTCTGTGGGTGGCAAAGAGATCTATGTCTGGCCTTCCCCATGCTTGAATTATCTTTGTAAAAACTTGAGGATGCAACTTCCATTCGTGTGGATCTGTCATATTTCTGCTTAGGTTGTCTGCCAGCGTGTTTTCCTTGCCTGGCAGGTACTGTGCTTGAAGTTCGATTTGTAATTCCAGAGCCATGTTTCAAAGAGACATGGCTAGCCTGCATAGGGGATATGAATGGGTTCCTCCCTGTTTGTTTATGTACCACATCACTGTGGTGTTGTCTGTCCTTATCAATAGCTGGCCTGGATGCAGTAGGTCTTTGAAAGCCATAATATCATTTATTACTGCTAGCATTTCCTTTTGATTGATGTGTAGGTGCTTTTCTTTTTGGGACCATTTGCCCTGAATGCACTGATCTGTCATGTGCGCCCCACCCAAGCGTAGTCCGAGGCGTCTGCTGTGATGACTTGATTTGCTTGAGGCTTGCAGAATGGGAGACCTGTGTTTCTTTGGCATGCTTGAGCCCACCACAGAAATTCCTTTTGAAGACATGGAATCAGTGGTATAATTGTTTCCAAACTGTGGCTGTGTTGAGACCATAGGTTTTTTACGTACCACTGAAGTTTCCTCATATGCAGCTTTGCACATGGGATTAGCAAGATACAAGATGCCATAAATCCCAGAGCCTGCAGGATTTTCCTTGCAGTTAGCCTGGTGAAGGTTGCCAGTTTTCTGAAGTATTGAGTTAGTTGCCCTTGTTTCTCTGGCGTGAGGTAGGCCATCTGGGTATTTGTATTCAAGCTGGCACCCAGGAAAATTATTGCTTGAGAGGGTATTAGCCTTGATTTCTTTTTGTTGATTGTGTAGCCCAGAGAATTCAACAACATTATTACAAATGCCAGATGTTTCAGAAGTATGTGCTTGCTGTCTGCTTGGATCAGGCAGTCGTCCAAATATGGGTATATTTGTATCCCTTGAAGTCTGCAGTAGGCAATTACTGATGCCAGGCATTTCGTGAACACTCTGGGCGCAGTAGATAAGCCAAAGGGCAATGCAGAGAATTGATAATGGGTTGAACGTGCAAGAAATCTGAGGTATCTTCTGCAATCTTGTCTGATTGGGACATGCAGGTATGCCTCCTTGAGGTTCAATGTTACCAGCCAAGACTCCTTGCCCAGCATGGGAAGAAGCTGCTGTAATGTGAGCATCTTGAATTTTGGCACGAGTAAAAATGTGTTTAGGATGGATAGGTCCAAAATAGGTCTCCAATCTTTTCCCTTCCTTGGTACCAGGAATAGTCTGGAATAAAAACCTTGACCCTGTTCTTGTGCAGGTACCTCTTGAATAGCTTTCATGTCCATGAGATCTGAAATTTGTTTTGTGCCTCTGCCCTTTGATTGTGTGGCAGGTTTGGCATGCCTCTCATTTTTGGAAGGGTGTGAAAATGGAATCTGTAGCCTCTGTCTATAATGTCCAGGATCCATTTGTCTTTTGTGACAATATGCCAATTTTTCAAAAATAATGCCAGTTTTCCTCCTAAAGGTGCTGCCATTTGAGCCTTGCTTGGCATGCAAAGGGGAAAGTCATTGGTTCTGCTTTCTGAATGGCTGTGAACTATCCTCACCACCTCTTTGTGTAGGTGCTTGCCATTGTCTGCCTCTAAATGATCCTTGAGATTGCCCTCTACCCCTAGGGCGCCTGTATCTACCTCTTTGGGGTCTGTCCGTGGCTGGAAAGGACCAATTTTTTGAAGGCCAATTTTTGCTGAAATGTGGAGGTTGTACCTGTAGGAAATCTTTCACTGTTTGCATTGATTTTGCCTTTTCCTCCATTTTCTTTAGTACCTCTTCAGATTTAACACCAAACAATACATCTTTTTGAAGAGGTGCATCTAGTAATTTAGCTTTGATATGATCTGGTCAGGTTTGCTCTTTGAGCCAAGCATGTCTACGTATGACTGATCCTGTAACAGCAGCTCTACATGAGGCCTCTAAAGCATCAAAACCACATTGCAAGGTATGTTTACCCACTTGCTCTGCACTATGTAACAAATCCTGCAACTCCTTCAAGTCTGGTTGTTCAGGTTGTGACATTTTGCTTTTCAACTGTGATAACAGAAACTGTTGGTACTTTAACATATGGAACTGACAGTTTAATGCCCTCATGGTTAAGTTGGCCGAGGTGTATATCTTTTTCCCCCACCTTTCTAAAGCTCTGGAATCTCTCTCTGAAGGTAATAGATTTTTAGCAGTGGAGGCCTTAATTCCCTTGGGACCCTGTGAAATAGTTTCTGGGTCAGCCGCATGGCTTTTGTATAGGAATTGGTGTGAATCAGGAACCCGGTAATACCTGTCCGGCTTGACTGGAGCTGGAGGTAAAGAATCTGGGTTAAGGCTGGCCTCTGAATACACATCATCTAGTATGTCTAAGACAGGAGGTATAGCCAGAGGCCTGTGCTGAGGGAGCAAGAGGAAATCCCTAAGCCTTTTCTTGGAGTCTGAGTACTCTTGGCCTTCCCAGTGGAAGTGTTCCCTCAAGGTATGTAAGGTTTCACCAAAAGAGTAATCCTCAGGGGGGGAGACAGAGGGAATGGACTCCTCTGCATCAGAATCTTCAAACGGGGAGTATGAATGTTCCTGGTCTTCAGAATGTTCTGAAATAATGGAGGCCTGGTCCGAGGAAGGGTATTCTTCCTCCACTCTGGGCCTTTTGTCCGAGGGGGGTTGAGAACCCCTGATAAGAGTAATCAAATCCTCAGCCATTTTGAGCATCTGCTTTTTAGGCATGGGGCCTTGAGAGGGGCCCTGTGGAGCTTGTCTTTTAGTATGCATGGCTGCTTTAGACTTAGTGAAAGCCTTGATGGAAAATGAAGAAGAAGGCCTGAAGACACCTTGAGAGGTGGCAGGCCTGTCTAAACTCTGAGTTTCCCCGCCAAGAGTGGCTTCGGTATCTGTAGTCGGGGTGTGGGCCGAAGAGCCTGCGACCTCGGGCACAGAAGACACCGCCAATGAAGTGTCATCGGTAGTCAGGGGCTGCGTAGGCGCCTCGCTGAGAACCGGAGCACCTGTCATTGGCTTTAGCGTGATGTCGGTAGAAGTCGCGGACCTCGTATGTCAGTCCTTATCTTTGCGTCTTTTACTCAAAACTGGAGTCGGAGTATCCAACGACATAATGTAATTAAACTTTTTGCCAAAATAGTGTTGGGCGAACTCCGCCTGACGCTTAATAGTGCGTCTGTTGAATGTAGCACAAAAACGACAGGCCGAGACGTCGTGGTCTGGGCCTAAGCAAGGAATGCAGAGGGAATGAAAATCCTTATGTGGTATTTGCTTCCCACATGAAATGCAATTATTAACTTTGTCTGACATCGGTCTGAGGCAAGAAAAGTTTCCCCAACGGGGTACTTAGCTTTCAGGAAGACTTTGGTTGAAAAATATTCGTAATCTCAGGAGCTGGCCGACTGGCACTTGCGAACTACTTCTGCTTCGGGCACCGCGCGGCAAGAAAGACTGAAGAAAATGGTGTCGGCTGGTTCTTTTATACCCCTGTAGCACTGACATCAGGGAAGAAGCGACAACATCCGACGCCGGACCTAGACTTTGGAATTCGGCCGACCGAGGACCCGCCTGACGGCAGGAAAACCCATCTGTTATGACTGCAGCTGTATGCACGATGAACATCAAGTATGAGGGAAAAATCTGCAATGTTTTTACAAATGGTGGTGGGTAGGGAATTCAGGCTCCTGCATCAAGCCTTATTCTCTACCCACCACCATGAAGCAACTGGGGCATTTTACACACACACACACACACACACACACACACACACACACACACACACACACACACACACACACACACTACCTGCCCTCCATAAAACGTCCCCGGCCAATCCATGACTCCTCCGCTGATCCACGAATCCACACACACCCTACCTGTCCTCCATAAAATGGCCCCGGCTGATCCACGACTCCTCCTCCGCCTGTTTGCAGCTAAGTCCTCCACAAAACGGCCGCCGATCCACGAATCCTCTCCCGCAAAGCAGCTAAGTCCTCTGGCATCCTGGCCCACTCATGGGTCTCCCATGAGAGATGGCTAGAGCACCCTGTCCCACAAGAGTAGGCTGGAGCCTCCATCCTGCGGGCGATGCAGTCTGGTGACCTTTTGGTCTGTGCGGTCATCACCGCACAGACCTCTGGGCTGGAAGGGTGGAGTTTTCTGCCTTCCCTATCCGGACTGCCTAACAGAGCAGTCTGGAGCCCTGGAATGAGCAAGCATGCGTGCATGGAGTTCTCGTCTGCATAACACAGCAGTCAGGAACCATGCACGCATGCGTGAAGTCCGTGAATTGTTTTTTTTTTTTTTAATTTTATTTTTCAATTTTATTGTTTAATTTCTTTATTCTATAGGTGTGTGTGTGTGTGTGGGGGGGGCTGCAGTCCTGCAGTCCTACAGCACGAGCCGCCCCTGCCTTAGAATAATTTTGTTTTGTTTAGATATCACCCCCCCTTCCCTAACAGTGGACAATACTTATGTCTATCCCAAATAACTTCTTCTGTTAACTCTTCTATTAAATTTACTGGATATTCCCTCTACACTAACAGTCCCTTGATAAATTCTAGTTCCTGACGAACTATCCGAAATTCACTACACATTCCCGAGGCTCTAATTAACTGCCCCTTCACAATACCCTTCTTCTGGAAGTATAGATGCCCACTCCAATAATGTAGATATGAATTAGAGAATTTGTGTTTCTTAAATATTCTTGACTGGAAACAATTATTCGTTGCATCCTTGTATAATGTCACATCCAAGTAGCTTATTTCATCCAAAGAGACTGAGTGGGTAAATGTCAAAAAAGTGGTTGTGTTATTAATATAGGTCAGGAAAAAAGTCAACTCATCTGACGACCCTTGCCAAAGTAGGCAAATATCATCCAGAAATCTGGTATAATAAGTTATGTTCCTAAACCATTCTGTATTCTTAATATACTTTTTCTCCTAGTGATATAAAAACAGATTGGCATACAGGGGGGCGCAAGCCGCCCCCATAGGCACTCAGCTTTGTTGCTTGTAATATTCACCATTAAAAAACATGTAATTGTTTTTCAATGTTGTTTTCAAAAATTCAGTAATCAAATTGATGGTATTAGCATCCAAATATTTAACTTCAGTTAACACTTCCTGAAACCATTCCAAACCTATATCATGTGGAATGCTGGGAAATAATTCCACAACATCCACAGTAACCAGATATACTGTGTTACTATAGTTGTCACACTTCATGTTTTTTAAAAAAATCCTAGGAATCCTTGGTGATATGTTTTAGTGATCCCAAAACCTTTTTCAAATGGTGATCCACAAATATGGCCAGAGGTTCTGTAATGGAACCAGCCCCAGAAACTATAGGTCTAAAGGCTAAGTTCTCAATGCCCTTATATGTCTTTGGTATCCTGAATATTATCAGAATATGTGGTTTCTCCACATACAAAAAGTAATATAGTTTCCTGTATAATGCTTCTTGTAACAAGTGATCTTTTAAATAATACTGTATTTTAGCATATGCAACATTTATTTCATTCTTAGATGCTACACTGCATCTTATCTCAAACATCTTAGCTTCATAATCTATCATATACATTAGCACAACCCCACCCCCCTTATCAGGTTTCATTATTTTATAATTATTCTAACGTAGTTCCTCTATCAAGTCCTCCTCAGCCTAGCTTAAATTTTTCACCACATCCTTCTTAGTGTTTAACCTCCTAATGTCCATCTCTACAAGTTCTTCAAAAACTTTCAAAACCGGATTGAGTGGGGGGTTAAAAATACTTGTTCTTATCAAGGTTTGCTTGTCCCTTCTTTTCCCTTTGAATATTAGATTTAAATTCAATTTCCTCAGGAACACTTTAACATCTACTAAGGTATTAACCATACCCAGGGGTCTATTAGGCATGAACTGAAAGCCTTTGGTGAATAGGGTAAAATGTTCATTCTTAATCTCAAAATCAGTGTAATTGAAAACGTTAAAATTATCCATTGTAACTTTTTTACCCCTATCAGTGGTAATTATTCCACTCAAAACCTCTGTGTCATCTAATGTTGCATAAATTGCCCTCATCCCTGACTGTTGTTCCTCGTATAATTCCTGTTGTTGTTGCTCCATCCTCCCCCCTGCCCCTCCTGCCCTGTAACTAATTGTACTGATCGTAATTGCTGTATTGCCCCTGTTTTTGTGCAATTCTCTCGCTCCTTCTCAGTGGGGGCTCTTCTAATTGGTGGTTATGCATACTGTTGGAATTTCTGTCATCCTGGGTAAATACCTCCTCATTCAAGTTCTCCCCTTCAATTAAGCCATACTTAAAAATCCTCTTAGGGGGGTAGGTACACTCTCCCTCCCTTGTATTCCGTTAAATCCCTCTTAACTTTTTGACTTTTCTAATTAACACATTCTCACAATGTGAATCAATTTCTTTGAATACTGCATTGTATTTCATTTTTTTCAACATTGAAAAGACAGTCCAAAGTAATTTTGTTATGTAAAACATTCACTTCTTTCATCACATTCTCCCTTTGCAGTTCATAATTTCTAATCATAAGCTTTAAAAGTTAAATTCCAAATTTATTAAACAACTCTAATAATTCTTTATGGAAAATAATGTTAGTTTCAATGTTACTGGGGTACTTGTAGAGTCGCAGTCCCTTTTGTACCCTTCCAACTGCAACACATTCAGTTAAATAGTCTATTTCAAGCTGCAATGTTTCTAAACTCAACAGTTTTTCTTTAAATACCTGCAAAAGGTCACTAAATGTCTCGTGTACATGGTGTCTGTCCTCAGTAAAATGGAATCTCCTCACAGTTCAATTCCCAAATGTAAAATCCATTTTGTTTAATTCATGACTGTTATTGAAAGAATTACAACCTGCAGCAGCTTTCGCCAAATGCGAGTGCATGTCCGCCATGTTGGCAATCACCTCCCTCATCTGCCCAGCTCCATTCTGATTGGACAACGAAGAAATAATGCTGATGACATTACGTAGTTGTTGCTGGTTACCCGGCAACACGGAACCACCATTCCTCATCAAGGTAGTCTGATTTGACGCAATCTGAGTTAGAATTTCTAACATTGTGTTGAATTTCCCCATCATCACCACTGGGGATTTATCATTAGTGTCTTTCTGGTCCTTAAAGATACTGGGTGTATCTTTTAAAGATGAATTTTTGCGCTCCCTCAGCCATAGTGCCCTGACAGCAAACCAAAAATATCCACCAAACGAACAACCAGTAAAAGAATGGACTCCACGGCTTCAGAAACTGAAAGTTCATTATACTGTGCAGTCCGTTTGAGTCAGCACAGCCTGTAACCACAGTAAAATTATAAAACAGCTAGAATATACACCAAAACTCGCAGTAGAAGTAAAATATCCACACAGTACACAAATTAATTCAAGGTTAAGCGCTTTCACCTAACAAACTGTCAGGCTTTTTCAGAACAAATTCACCATATTCAAAGTCCCCTATAGATATATATATATATATATATATATATATATATATATATATATATATATAATTACCAAATTCAAAGGAACCAAAGGGATTTCAATTAACCCTGAACACAATTTTAAAAAGACATACAATAATTTCCATGTGTCAATGAAAAACGTGACTTAAATACATATAAAAGCATATAAAAAATGCATATAAAATATGCTTGAACATAGCTTATATTTTCAAAATGAACCGCCCATTCTACAATATTAAAAATGTTCTTATGACATGATATTAAGAAATGACAATTTTAAAAAGACATACAATAATTTCCATGTGTCAATGAGAAACGTGACTTAAATACATATAAAAACATAAAAAATGCATATAAAATATGCTTGTACATAGCTTATGTATTCAAAATGAACCGCCCGTTCTACAATATTAAAAATTTTCTTATGACATGATATTAAGAAATGATAATTCCTACATATCATAAATAATACATTCATAATTTTGCTGATCTCAATTTTAAAAAGCTGCTTATACTTATACAATCATACAACCCAGGGGGCTTTCCAGCTTCCAGTTTAATCTGCCAATATAATTCTCTATATTCAAGGTTGGCTTCCCAATTACCCCCCCCTATAATTCCTTGCTGTTAGCATCACCTCATCTTTGTCTATAATAAGCCTACACTGATTGCACATCCCACATCTGTAAGTGCCCTTCTTATTCTTTCCTTTATTATGGTTCATTCCACCTTTTTCAAATCTTTCCTTTCAATTTAAATCGCTCCTTCTAATAAATCGTGGTACGTCAGGTATCAAGTTTTTAATCTCATCCTGTATTTTCAAAATACCCCAATGTTTTTTAATAATCGCCTCTATCTCAGAGGAAATGCTGGAAAACATATGAATGAAAGCACTTTCATACTCTACCTGAGAATAATTTTGTTTTGTTTGCATATCACCCCCCTTCCCTAACAGTGGGCAATACTTATCATGTCTATCCCAGATAACTTCTTCTGTTAACTCTTCTATTACATTTTCTGGATATTCCCTCTATACTAACAGTCCCTTGATAAATTCTAGTTCCTGACGAAATATCCGAAATTCACTACACATTCTCGAGGCTCTGATTAACACTGGGTGTATCTTTTAAAGAGGAATTCTCCACTCCCTCGGCCATGGTGCCCCGACACCAAACCAAAAATATCCACCAAACAAAAGACTGGTCTCCACGGCTTCAGAAACTGAAAGTTTATTGTACTGTGCAGTCCGTTCAACTCAGCACAGCCTGTAACCACAGTAAAAGTATAAAACATCCAGAATATACTCCAAAACACGCAGTAGAAGTAAAGTATCCACAGAGTACACAAATTAATCCAAGGTTAAGCGCTTTCACCTAACAAACTGTCAGGCTTCTTCAGAACAAATTCACCATATTCAAAGTCCCCTATATATATAATTACCAAATTCAAAGGAACCAATGGGATTTCAATTAACCCTGAACACAATTTTAAAAAGACATACAATAATAATAATTTCCATGTGTCAATGAAAAATGTGACTTAAATACATATAAAAACATATAAAAAATGCATGGCATACGGGGGGGGTGTGCAAACCACCCCCCATAGCCACTCCGCTTTCCTGCTTGTAACATTCACTATTAAATCAATGGGAGAAAAGGTATATTATGAATACAGAATGGTTTAGGAACATAACTTATTATACTAGATTTCTGGATGATATTTGCCTACTTTGGCAGATGAGTTGACTTCTTTCCTGACCTATATTAATAACACAACCATCTTTCTGAGATTTACCCACTCAGTCTCTTTGGATGAAATAAGTTACTTGGATGTGACATTACACAAGGATGCAACGAATAATTGTTTCCAGTCAAGAATATTTAGGAAACACATTCTCTGATTCATATCTACATTATGAGAGTGGGCATCCATACTTACAGAAGGGTATTGTGAAGGGGCAGTTAATCAGAGCCTCGAGAATGTGTAGTGAATTTCAGATATTTCGTCAGGAACTAGAATTTATCAAGGGACTGTTAGTATAGAGGGAATATCCAGAAAATGTAATAGAAGCATTAACAGAAGAAGTTATCTGGGATAGACATGATAAGTATTGCCCACTGTTAGGGAAGGGGGGTGATATGCAAACAAAAGAAAATTATTCTCAGGTAGAGTATGAAAGTGCTTTCATTCGTATGTTTTCCAGCATTTCCTCTGAGATAGAGGCGATTATTAAACAACATTGGGGTATTTTGAAAATACAGGATGAGATTAAAAACTTGATACCTGACGTACCACGATTTATTAGAAGGAGCGATTTAAATTGAAAGGAAAGATTTGAAAAAGGTGGAATTGAACCATAATAAAGGAAATAATAAGAAGGGCACTTACAGATGTGGGATGTGCAATCAGTGTAGGCTTATTATAGACAAAGATGAGGTGATGCTAACAGCAAGGAATTATAGGGTAAAAAGTAATGGACATTATACATGGAACACTGTAGGTGTAGTGTGGTTAGTAGTGTGTGAATCATGTTATAGTTTTTATGTAGGAAAGACGGAGAGAAATCTTAGAAGGAGAATGTAGGAACATACATATAACATTAAGGAAAAAGAAACTAGTGCACTTTACAAACATGCTCTAATTACAAGTTCAAGTTTATGGTTATAGAACAAGTTGTAACTGATGCCGGGGGGGGGGGGTAATTGGGAAGCCAAAGTTGAATATAGAGAATTATACTGGCAGATTAAACTGGAAGCTGGGAAGCCCCCCCCCCCAAGATTGAATGATTATATAAGTATCAGCAGCGTTTTAAAATTGGGATCAGCAAAATTATGAATGTATTATTTATGATATGCAGAAATTATCATTTCTTAATATCTTGTCATAAGAAAATTTTTAATATTGAACGGGCGGTTCATTTTGAATACATAAGCTATGTACAAGTATATTTTATATGCATTTTTTTATGTTTTTATATGTATTTAAGTCACGTTTTACATTGACACATGGAAATTATTGCATGTCTTTTTAAAATTGTGTTCAGGGTTAATTGATACAAATCCCATTGGTTCCTTTGAATTTGGTAATTATATATATAGGGGACTTTGAATATGGTGAATTTGTTCTGAAGAAGCCTGAGAGTTTGTTAGGTGAAAGCGCTTAACCTTGGATTAATCTGTGTACTCTGTGGATATTTTACTTCTACTGTGAGTTTTGGTGTATATTCTGGCTGTTTTATACTTTTACTGTGGTTACAGACTGTGTTGAGCCGAACGGACTGCACAGTACAATAAACTTTCAGTTTCTGAAGCCATGGAGTCCATTCTTTTACAACACAACAGAAAGACATGCTACGTGTGTATCTAACTACGAATGACCAAGCAAATAAGGCTGCCATACGACAAATTAGCAATTGACATAAATAAAACATTTCACAAAGTAGAACGTCTTACATGCATATATTACACAGTCACTAAAGCACTGTACAAAGTAATGTTTTATGCTTACCTGCTGTATCGGTACAGGTTGTCCAGTTCTTTTGCAGAACCGTGTGAATCACTGAACAACAGATCTCTGCATCCTTTTGTAACCCCAGTGAGATGGTGCTGTTGATATCAAAACTTCCCATTCCATTACTGATGTGCTGTGTTGATACAGACTTGGTCAATATGCTGCCGTTCCTGTAATGCCACATCACTTGACCCTCTGGGTAACCACCAGAGGAAATGCACTGCAGTGATTCCTTCCCTGTAATACTGTGGGAAGTTATTTCAGGAGGAATGTAAGGGGCTGAAACACAAGTTGTAAAGTCAAGTTAAAATAATGCATTGACATTAATAGGATTCAAAGCACAGTAAGCAAGGTTGCTCTCATTTTTCTCCACTTGAGTCAAAACCCAATGAAAACAAAGATCAAATTAAAAATATATATCTAATTCAGCGAGAAACATGAACAAGTATTATTATGGAAAACTTTAAATAAAACAAACAGTACAAAAAAGAAAACAAACTGAAACTGAAATTCCCTGATTGGGAATGAAACTCAGGCCATGGCGATGAAAGCAACAGATCCTAACCACTAGACCAGCAGGGACGGCTACTAAGTGAAAATTTTGAAAATACAAACAATATTTGTTCAGTAATCAAGGTGAGTTTTCCCACAGCTTAAAAAAAGGTGGCTATTCTAATTTATACAATGATATAGTTCTGCAAGGACAGAGTACATCCCTTTCTGGTACAATATCAAATAACCATAAAAAGAAGAGTAGTTTTTATACCACATTCCTTCTTGTAACATCATGCTTTACAGTTATTCATAACTAGCATGTTCAGAGCAGCCTGTAGCAAAGCAGGTAACACTGCTGTCTCACAGCACTGGGTATCCCGCAGTAGGTTAGCGCTGTATTTGGAATTAGTTTCTTTGCCTTGTACTCACAAAGAGTGCCAGGATAGGCTACAGCTCCCCCAGACCCTGCATGAGATAAAGCAAGTAACTGAAGTTTAAATGAATGAATTACGTCTTCCGATACTGTAGTTCTGTTCTGTTGCAAGTATTGTGAATTGCAGGATCACCCTTCCACAAATGAAAATTGATACAGTGTTGGAGTATTTTTCCAATGACAGAGAAAACAACTTCAGTTCCTGATGTATGTCATTCTTGGTGTACCAGATTGACTAAAATCTCTTTCTCGTTTGAATTAACATGACAGATGCAGAATAAGGAATGACAGTGGTAGCCATCTTTCCCAGTAAGAGGGGAAAAACTAGGGACTACTGGTGGGAGCGCATAATAGAAGCTGTGGGTAAACCATAAAGCGATTAGAAAAAAAATGATACTGCTGCCACCAGAAAGGAGAAACCATTGGCAACATCTGAACACCCCCTCAACATACACAAAGCTCTTCCAATACATTACAACGACTTTGGCCATTTGGGATTGTGGTCACATCAGTAGAAACTCATTCATGTTATAGCTGCTGGCCTTGCATTTTGAAAAGGACTAATACACTAGTAAGTCAGAAAGAAAAACAGAAACCAGAAAAGTCTAGTGTACAAAATGCTGTTACAATGAGCTATAGATCTTTAATAAAAGGGAAACAAGTCAAGCATTTGGCAATACTGAATATTGACTTGCACTGTAGTCAGTGGATTTACCAATACTCATTATGCCTGGTGAACAAAAAGGGGTTATACAGTAATAGGTACTTAATATACAAAAATACAGACAATAGAAATAGCGGTCAGTCTAGTAAATTCATAATTACAAGGAACAGCAGCCACACTGGAATAAACAGCAGTATGACTACTAAAACAAGCACTATAATGGTCACCATTTTCTCTGTGTGTTAAATGGGACAACTAAAACAATGTTTAATCCCTATTTCAGTGGCAGATTAAGTGTACTTTGTGCCCTGGTCCCATGGCCCCCCCACTTTTTTGACCATACATAAATGCATTTGTTCTTTTTGAATCACCTTCTTGATGCTTTTAAATTATATATATATATATAAAACCAGTAATAACAATTCCTAAATGTTGTTAATACCAACATCATTCTGGAACAGTTGGTCCATTTTCCTAGCAGGGGAGCAAACATCCTTAACTTTGTACTCATGAACATGGGGGAGCGATGTTTCTCACCCACTGTAATGCCTTTGCTCATCAGATCTGACCATAAGGCAGCACTGCTTGAAATAAAAATACCAAGACTATCCTCACTCTACTAAGCAATACGTTGGCTGAATTCCAGGCACCCCAAACCCAGTAAATACCATAGCATATGCTGAGATATTTACAAAATCCCTGCACAACCATATTGATAGCTGTATAGAGCGCGCTGTGCCCACTCATATTAAGAATAAGACAAACTCAAAAGACAAGCCGTCCTGGTGGAAATAGAATATAAATCGATTATACAACAAAAGAAAAAAAAAATCTTGATCAAGCATAGCAGAAACGCCCAACATATCTAAAAGCCCACCTGACCAATCTAAACAGGCAGCTAAAAGGGTTAATTAATACTTCTCAAGCAAAGGACAACCACAAAGCTTTCTACAGCTGTGTCCATAACCTCAAGGAAAATATGCAACAATGAGAAGAACATAATGCGAGAGGCATCACCCAGACTAAACCGGAGGCCATTGCCAACCTTTTGGCTGACAGGTTTAGCTCAAATTTCTCCCTCAATCTCTCCTCAATAGTCCAAAGGAAATACAACATATTACAGTCTCCCAACCATTATTAGGGAACAGGTCATCAATGCACTTTCCAAGGCCAAAAAAAAGAAGCATCGATGGACCTCGATAACATCCTGGGATACTTATGAAATAGCATGAAACATGATGTCTCTGGTCCACTTGAATCAATTTTCAGCCGGAGCCTTCAATCAGATTTTTTACCCAAGGAATGGAAGATGGCTACAATCATTCCCCTGCACAAACGAGGTCCAACCACTGATCCGGGTAAGTACAGGTCCATTAAGTCTGACCAGCCTCATATGTAAGGCTGAGGACATAAGTAACTTACAAACACTGGAACCATCACAGTTTGGCTTTGTTAAAGATAGGTCATTCCTATTAAATCTTTGAGAGGGTCACCAAAGCAATGGATAAGGGTAAGAGTGTGCACACATCTTACATCAACCTGGCCAAGGCTTTGGATACAATGCCCCACTCAGGTATTACACACAAGCTCACCAAATTAAGTATAAACACCTTTATCACCCACTAGATAGCCTACTGGCTTACTGATAGGACCCAGGATATCAAAACAGGTGAGGCCAACTCCACCAAGAGGCCAGTCACTAGTGAAGTCTCCCAAGCCTAGGTATGCACGTAGACACTAGCCTTACCTTTGAACACCATATGACCGCAGTGGTAAGGAAATACTTTTATGTTGCACAAATTATAAGTAAGGGCATAGCATCTAGGTACAAAGAGGTCATTATTTCACTGTACTCTGTTCTTATCAAACTAATCATATATAACAATGCTCCCTTCTGTATGTACCTGAGCAGGCATATGCAGCAACTAGAGTGACCTTACAGGTTCCTTACAAAAAGAATACAAGGTGTAACAAACCTGTCTGACACAGAGTGCCTTAAAGCCCTTTCCCTGTACTTAGTGCCCTACACATTGCTGAGAGGTGATCTATGTCTGGCTTATAAGTATCTGCAAACCACACACTTATGAATTTCCTGCATATATGCAAGTCAAATAGTACCAGAAAAACAAGGTATAGAGACCTGAATTTTGTTTGTGACTTAAACAGAACATGCTAGAAATACAAATATTTGTCCCACAGACTGCCCCTCCTATATAAGAGGCTTCCTAACCATCTGAAGCTGATTTCATTTATTATCCAATTTAAGTGCAACCTAGATCATATGGAGAATAGGAAGTTTACACTGGGCATGGCACCCATGCCCCTTATGGAGAGAGTTAGCTTATAAATGCCAGGCTCCCAATGACCTCCTTGGATACAGGATGTCATTATTCTTTCTGGAAAAGTTGGCTAGGCTTACAAAGGCCCCCTGGGTTGTTAGCCTTGTAACAATCTATGAATCTATAAATTTAATTGTAAGAATAGCAGGGATAACATTTTACAGCTTGCACTAAGCTTACTTAAGTCTCCTTCCAAAATCAGATATAGTCAAACATTTCTAAGAAAGGTGCAAAACTATGTATGACCCAGGGCAACCAGCAAAAAAAAAAAACTAAAGAACAAGTAAAGAAAGTCTGACTAACCAATCAACACCACAGGCTGAGAAAAAAGGCTTTTTTTTAGACTTGTAATAACAAAGCTAAACATTTTTGTCCCACAGGACATCTTCAGAACTATCTTGCAAATACATACAAACAGTTTTTATATAAAACTGAAAAATACATATGATACAAAATACTCAATCAGATAAAAATAATTAAAAACAGTTAGATTGTTTAAAGTAAAAAGAAAACATGACACGGCAATAAATATAAATTTGATTCTATGGAATTTAAGAAAATGTATTTGTCAAAGCAGAAGCTTTAATATAAAAAAAACTTCATTGTAGAATGCATAAAAAAGCTACAGACCTTAAACTCATAACTTAGCACATGATTTTAAAACAATATTTGAAGAAACAGTGTAATTCAAACCAGGATATTCACTGGCATTGAGCCTCAATTGCCATATTAATTCATGGTACTCCAGAGTATATTCCCAGGGATCCCCTCTGGGATTTTAAACAACCTATTCTAATAGCATGAAATAATAAAATTTATTGGTGCTACAAATTACATTGCTTCCATATCATAGTGGTGCTCTTGTATCCTTTTTCTAAGCTTACATTGTGTTTCTCCTACATAAAGAAGAAAATGAATTGAAAAACAAAAAGCCAAATATACCACACCCTTACTGTTATAATCACATCAGGAAGTGAATTTAAACTTATAATTAATACTTTGAAATTCACTTCCTTCAAAAATGTATTTGTACTGCTACAGGCGCTGCATTTTTTGGTGCCTGTTGATTTCTTCTTATTGGGATTTGTACAAAAATATGCACTCTTCTCAAGTTTTTCTTTACTGTTAGCAACTCTAGAATAAATAAACCAGGGTCTAGTGCCTATCTTTATACAGAAATCACTGTTATGAGAAATTATATTCTAATTATTATTAATAAACAACAAAATATGTTGGCTATACCTGCCATATTTAGTACACATACTATTTTCATATCTTGTTGTTGTCTCATTCAAATGCATCTAAACCACACCAATCAGGAGTTGATGTATCTAAGGAATCAACGTCCAGCATACAAAATAGCCATCGTTTTCTCACAGTGAACATCCTGAATTAACTGCAGAAAATCAGTGGTATCTTAATCTAGCTCTAACGATTGATAACAATGGTTTAAGATGGTAAGTCAAAAAGGCCTATAAAGGCTCAGTAAGTGAGCCAATACCCAACACAATAGGTCTACCTGGGGGAAATTTAAATTCTTATGTACTTTAGAGAGAATGATTAGGCCACCAAGCTCCCTCACAATGCATTTAGGTATAATAACTTCAGAGTAAGTCCGCTTTAAAAAAAATTGTCTCTATCCTTTTTGAACCTTCTAGTAGGATCCAAAGGAAGCTTCATGTATAAACACTGATCACTCAGTTATCAGTGTGTTTCTTTATGATGATAGTACTCAGTATCCTGAATTACTACTACTCCCCCCTTATCCACCAGTGATAGTACTAAGTGCATTCATAATCTTGCTTACTTATGTTACTATGTCCGCTAGCAAAAACCTCAAGATTATGTAATTCTCTAATAACGGAATACTTAAAACTAGTTACAATGGAATTTTGATGGGGTTGAAAAAAGAGATTTGTTTAAAAGAAAAAAAAAATCTGTCAACTGTGTAACCTGTGCGTCTTTATTGAAATCAAAAAAATATTCCTAAATGCAATTTTCAACAAAATTCCACAACAGACACTAGATGAAATTCAGTAATAACTTTTGTCGGGACAAAACTTAAATCATTACTTAAAAAATCAGTATCAGCTTTAGTGGGTTCAAACCTAGAAAAAAACATTTAAGACTAAATTGTTACAGTCTAAATGGCCATCATTTGCTTAAATTATGTTTTTATAGTCAATCCAATTCTTTGGCAGTGTTTTCATCTGCCACTTCTTTATCTAAAGAGCTAAACCCTTTATTAACCCTCTTACAATATTGGGAAGTAACCTGTTTACTCTCAGGTTTAGTCACTGAACATGCCTCATTCGTGATCCCCATTTCAATGATCTAGAAGTCCACAAAATAGATTGAGGGAAAATAGATTGAGGGAATCTCTTCCTTTTATTAGCCTGACAAACTTATTTTACCTGCAGCAAATCTGACCATTTTAGATGAAGACTGCTGCCAGTTAAATTAATTATTGGTCTGATACTCATTGATACCTTTTTACTTTGTTGTGCTCTAATTCTTTATCGAGCACCTTGAAAGCTTTCTTAAAATCATCCAACTTGGTATAAAAAGATGCAAAATGTTCAAAATTCTCTGATTTCAAAATCATACAATTCCATGAGGACTGCAGCCACGTTGTCTGTCAAAAATTCTACTAAAGATTCCGCAAACAACATAGAAGCTGTCTGGTTTTTTTTTTTTCATTTTGTTAAAATGATGAAACATATTTCTTTCTTATTTGTTGTTAAAACTGTTGACTGACATTGGGCTCAATAATGATACACAAACCTCTATGTGCTACATCCATCTTTAAATATGCCCTCAGCATATGCTGGTGCCAAACAGCTACTTTAAGTTTCTTGGATTCTTCCAACAAATGTTGAAAATACACACTGATAGAACAAAATCATTAGAAACAGTATCTGTATTATTACTAGATATATTCCTAGTAAAAACATCCACATTTTCTTTGTCTTTAATGAACTCATTTGCAAACTCCACAAAAGTCCCTGCAATGTTCCAGTGATCAGCATAATCCAAAAAGTAACCACAAATGCAAAAAATAATTTAGGGATCACCGAAAGGTGTGCTCAACTGTTACTGTCCCACCACAATCCAAAATAAGAAGGTCAGCACCATAAAAATATATAGGAAGGAACAAGGACTCTAATCCTCTAAATTCTTGGTTTATTTACAACCCAAAAACCAGGAATGGTTAGACCAGTTTCAATACAAAATTTTCACTTTTCTTTTGTCTTAGATATGCCTTTAAGATGTTTTGGTGCCTTCGCAATTTTTTAAATCTAGCCTTTGAGTGGTGTCATTAGTTACTCAGGAAGACACTGTTGTATTGAAACTGGGCTAACCATTCTTGTTTTTTGGTTGTACATAAAGGATGTATTTCAAAGATTAGCATCCTTGTTTCTGGTGGGAGTCAAAAGAGGAGATCCTTGCCCAGGAGTGTATTAAGGAGTTCCTTCTTTATATAGTCTACCACCCAGCATGTCTCCAAATAGATCCAGTAGCTGTTGTCCTACATGATGCATCCATAGCATCATAACCACATTTCTTGGATGGACAAGTTTGAGCACCTCCTATTTCAGATACTAATCCTGTATCCCCTATGCCTTAGCCTTCATCTTCTCCAGTACAGGTTGCTGACATGAAAGCATGTGTGCAATAGAGCTTAAGACTCTGAAAGATAGGGTAGCAGGGTAGCAGAAAATGCAAACCCTTCCCAAAAATCTGTGAAATATTTTATTTTCCCTGCCACTGGGGATATGGCTCATGGCTGGAGCCAGAATACTCCTTTGCTGGAATCTGGGAACACCACTGCTGGATCAGCTAAAGGCTTCTCATAAAGGGACTTGTGGGAATCCCTGACCTTATATAAGCATTGTGGGAGGGGGGTCTGCACCATAAGCACATTGGTGAATACATTCTACAGGGCATTCACAACTAAAAGAACAACCACCAGGCTCAGGCAGGCCCATAGAAATCTCTGTATCTGTGCTGGAAATCCAGCTATTCTTTTGCCTCCTACTGAACTTCCCTTTTTTTATGAAGAGTGTTCCCACAAAAGCAATCCTCTGGTGGAGCAGCAAAGGATAAGGTGTCCTTAGTGTCTGATTCATATGCATTAGCAGATGGGATCTGGCCCACATAAGCCTTTTCTCGTACTACTAAATCATGGAAATTCAAATCTTCAGCCTGACGTGCCACCCCTATCTTTTTAAAAGAGGCTCCAGACAACTCTGGAATTTCTTTTTATATACTAATTCCATGGTTGCACAATCATGAAGTAAAGAAAAAACACTACACAGTGGGAGGCTGGCATAACGGTTAAGTTGTTTACAATGCAGACACAAGGTGCACGGTTTGATTCTCACATGAGGTAATTAGCTAGGCTTAAAATGGCCCACGAGGGCAGTTAGCCTAGTACTAACCAGTGAATCAGTGCTGGTACACAAGCATCTACAGATCTGGGGGTATGATATGACAGTGGTCACTGCCAATCCACATACACACTCTTCCAGACTCATTTCCCTAACAACTACTGTTATCAGAAAAGACAACATCACATACCATCTATGGACCAACAGTTTTCTATAAATTGTGATTCAGTCATATGAGTTTTTTAGTCAATTGTGTTTAACCTTTCGTGATCCAGTTAAACGCACATTCATTCAAATGACAGACTGAGTATAGTAAAACTGTAGTTTGTGTGAAAGCATGGGAAAATTAGATGTGTAATAAAACCTAATAATAAAATATTGTAATGAGAAAAAGTTGACAGAATATAAATGTGATGTATTTAACCTCAACAATGGAGAGTCTTTATTTTAAATCTTCTCAACTATAACCTGCAAGATGAGAAATACAACTGTGATATTTGGTAACTCTCAGGTCATTGAAGCACAGCTGACAAACTCATATGGCTGAAAAAATCTGACTAAAAGTACTTTGAAATTTCACTTGACTGAACACTGATTTCACTGAATCAGAAATGGCAGAAAAAGTGTAGAAGTGTATATCCAGCATGTTATGGTGTCATTTCTGAGGATATGATTTGGTATGGAAGTGAGTATTGAAGATTATGTGTGGACTGGCAGTGCCCCCTGACATGTTGCACCCCCCCAATGTATAGATGCTTGTGTTTGTGCTCCATCACTGATTTACTGTGCACTGTGCTTTTTTTCTCCATGGCTGTGTGACTGTTGGATTTCTGTATATAATTAAGGGAGGTGTGGGGGCTGCATGCGGCTTGTACCCACTGCAAAAACAGTTTTGTAGTCTACTGTGTTATGTAGAATGTTTTCTATGATTTGTGATTCAGTGAAATGAGTATTCAGTCAAATGGGAATTCAGCCAAGTGACATTTCAGTCAATTTTTTTTCTTCCATATGAGTTTCAGTCAACTGTGCTTTAATAACCTGGCAACACCCTGTGATAGTGTTCTAACTACCAATTAAAGCCTACCGGCCACATTTAAAGGGCAAAATATGTGAAAAATTATTAAAAACAGTGCATCTGCAATTTCATTTAAAGCGACCCATATACTAGGCAAGAATGCATGTGTGCCTGTGGCCATACTTAAGATAACTAAGACAATACACCTGAATAGAAGTGGGAACAAAATGTATTTCACAGTCAAAGATCAGCAGAATGCAATGAACAGGGAAGTGAAGGTTATGTCACAGACTCAATTCAGTGATAAATTGCATTAGGAAATTCACATGCTGTCAGTGATAGCTACAATACACAAAGTGACTGCAGGTTTGCATATCTGAGCAGAGCTTGGGCAAAGTCAGTGCAGAAAATAAAAGTTATATGCCTTCCATGATGATACAGCTGAAAATAACAGAATGGACTGTTAGCTCAGTGCCAGAACTGGAGGTGACACTGAGATCAGCACTGAGGTACTCAGTCTCCCAACTGTGTTAGATGAAATCAGCAGATACAAGGATGGCATCACTACGTCAAAGGAAAGCGAAGCCATGTCTGTCAAGGTCAAAAGTATCAATCTTTTCCCCACAGGTAGAAACAATGAAAGGTCCACTTCATGGTTTCTCTGAAGGCCAATAAACAAAAACTGACTGTGAAATTAAAGCAACTTAAACAGTAACCACAAAAATTGTAAAATCTAGTGTATGCAGCAGATAAGGTATCACAAATACTCTTCCCTAAGCAGGGAGCATCAAATAAGCCTAAAACATTTCCAGTCGTCAAAAGGAACAACACAGCTTTCTTCTCCAAAATACAACGCAGGAAAGAAAAGGTGAAACAAGAGAATCACTTGCATCAATGAAAACCAAAACCTTTTTTTATTTAATACAGTCTGCTTGGTCCCAAGGAGAGAAGGAATAAAAATACAGGAAACTACAACAAAAATAAACCAAGGATTCCAGACAGAGTAGGAAACATATGGACAAAGAAAAAGAAAAAAAAATATGGATAATACACAGCAAAATCTAATTACTCTAAGTACATAAAAACATAAGGCTGGATTCATTAACACCTACACTAAATGTACACCATTTTGAGTCAACAGACATCAATCATAACTCCCATCTCCTCCTTCCTGATTTTAGTTTTCCTACTTATTTTCTTGGAAAAAGGTTACCACAATGTGCAGACTATGTCTTCACTTAGTCTAATGTTTGAGTCAAAAGAAAAAAACAAATAATGCGGTAGGTATGTTCTTGAATATAGACCATGGACACTTGGATGAATCTGGCCCATAGTCTAGGGCAGCAAAGAAGACTGCATATCTTTAGTGCAGCAAAGAAAATATGGAGAAAGGAAGTAGAGGTACATTGTGGGACTGGGGGGTTCCTGGGTTCTTAGCAGCCTGGGAATGTCTGAAGTGCTATGTGGGCCTAATGCCACCGGAAATAATTCCAGGAAGTTACAGAAAATGAACCCACTTCTATCAGATTAGTCAGCTTCAGTTACTAAAGCAAATGATCTAATAAAAGATAACTGAGTTTTTAGATAGAGCACTCACAGAAAAGTCCTGCAGACAAACTGTCTCATGTATCAACATTACTGCATATGCATAAATTTAGAATGCAGAGCTGAGAGACACAAATGTCCCAGAGAATTACTCTGAGCTATCTGAGGGTCTGGCATGCTTAAACACATAGTATATTAAATTACCATGAGAAGCTGTACTGATGCAAGGTGAATAAAGCCCTTACTGACAAGATAAAACAAGAGCTTAAATATATGGAAGAGTTCAGAAATAGAGTCTGCTGTACAAGTGAGAAGTGAGACAAGTTGGGCTCATAGCTAAGATATTAACATATGGATTCTGAGAGACCACTGCCTTTTGCAGATGTTAGAAAAAGCTGCTACTAAAGTTATTCTTAGCACTGGATGCTATTCAGGGATTTTATACTTTTGAAGACACCCTTACAGGTATACATTAGAGACCACCCAATGGCATTTCATTAGCTCTAGACATCTTTCAATATGCTGTAGCTGATATAAGAAGAGTATGTCTTTTGGTGGTGGCGGTACTGCAAAGCCAGAACATGACATCAAATTAAAATGATAAACTAATGTCACAAGGTTAGAAGCTGAACAGAACAAAACATCATACTACAGAGTCATTTTTGAAATGCATGGATTATTGACAGATGCTGACAAGGTCCATGCTACTGTAAATATGTAAGCTCTATCAGTCAAACTCTCATTAATGCAATTCTTGGGGGTGAAACAATGTCAGTTCAAATTTATAACACAATTACCAGTTATAACTATTACTCTAATACAGGCAGTTTGGAGATGGTTAGATCTAGCTTACAAATGGTACTTACTACGTGTACACTCATTATGATGCGATTCTACTTATAACAGCAGAGCAGGTTGACAACAAAAACTGATAGGGACAGCGTTAAGACAGCAGATCTATGGCTTGCACATTAAAAGCATTAAGAAATGCATAAACTAGTTATGAACACAAAGAAAGAAATACTACCTGTATTTACTATCTGTCATAATATCACTATTATGCATATAGAAATTATGGACAGTTACTGCAAAAAGCACCAGCTAGACTGCAAAGAAAGCTATTAACTTCAGATACCCGATGTCAAAGTGCAGAACAAAGCTGGAAGACTGACACATACTGCTGACATGTTAAGTACAGCTTTCTGAATGAATGCAAGGAAAGGTTACAAGAAGAGGTCCCAGAAATTCGACAGGTCATCATGATGCAAATTTCAGTGGCATCTGAGAAACTGCAAGAAATAAAAGATGCTACAAAAGATGACAGAGAAATGCAAATATTGAGAGAAGCCATAATTGTCAAGATAGCCAAACATTACAATTTCATCCACTAAAACATAAAAAAAGAGTTTCAGACAGGACCTATCTTTTATATTGGGATACTTTTTCAAAGGTGATAAGAAGAACATTATAGCAGCATAACTAAATGAAAACTCATGATTCAGATATGGGAATGTCCAAGTTCACATAAATAGTCAAACACACCACTTATTGGCCAAAAATAAAAGTGCAAATACAGCTGAAAGTGCAAAAGTGTATGTTCAATGAAATGCCCAGTACCCAATGTCAGACAAAGGAACTGATATCTTGTGAAATGCCAACACTGCCACGGTTGAAGGTGGGCGCTCTATTGTTTTAGCATAATGATCTCAAATTCCTACTATATGTGACTTTTATTTGAAATACCTAAAAGTTATGCAGGATAAGGATATGATAGACATTTCAGTGATTAATGTGGTTAAAGCTGTGCTTGCAACACATGGAACACCAGAACAGGTTGATATTAAATAATGGTCTTGTGTGCCAAGAGTTGAGAAATTTTTCAAAATCATGGGAATTTCAACATAATGTACAGTGTCCTAAATAGCCACATCAGACACGTTCAGTACAACATTCAAACTATAAAGCATATATTAAAGAATCAGAGCCAATGGATATTCATTTACCATTGCAGGATTACAGAAATATTCAACTAGAAGTCAAATGACTGTCTTTTTCTCAATTAGCGATGAAAAGAAGGCTAAGATCAAAGTTCAAGAATTCTCTCAGAATGCAACAATTACAACATATAACGTCTCAGTGACACGAGTAGAATTCTGATCACAAATTAGAGATTCAAGCAACTGTAGTTAGAAACTGAAGTCTCAGATCTTCCATAACTCAGCAGGAAGACATGCATTTGTGTAGAAGGAATTAAAGATGCTCAATGAAAATGCCGGATCAAGAGTCAGTGTGCTGCACACTAAGTGCGGTCAGATGTCCTGTGCTAACTGTGCCACTGAAGCAAGTGGTCTGGGTGGGGGGACAGATCTGCAGACACAGAATCTACCAACAATTAATTACTAAAACCTTACCTCCTATTTCAGATGCTGCTTTACAGTGGTGTGGCATTAAATCAGAACAGCGGACAGTTCTACTTGCGGTCGATCATTATGGTCGACTTAGTGAGAAACAACTCCGATACAAAGTCTGTGAATGGTATTGATACACAAAGTTAAATGCTACAAATTCATTGGGGTTTTCATATATATTAGCCTCATGAGTCATTACTTGCACAGCAATGTTAAGTGTACATTATATATCTTAGATATGACAAACAGGGCATATGTTTTCTAGTAAAAGAGAATACAGCATACCCTTTAAGAAGTTAGAAGTAACCCAAATCTTAGGTCATGTCACAGAAAGGGTTCGGTCACTTGTGAGTTAACCTTCAATGGATCATCATCGCTGCCTTTTTGTAGCACATCTCTACAAGTTTTACACCTCAGCCTGATTCAGTGTTAACACTTTTATACCAGCTATGCAAAACTTGAGTATGAAGTAGAACAAACTGGTAAATCCTGTGACAGTATCACAAACGTAACTACAACGGCATTCCTTAGATGGAAATGATATCACCTGAAGTCACTGACAGCTTGTTGTCAAACAATAAATGGTTAAAGAAGATCACACAGAGATTCCACACCCCAATCAAATTTCAAATTATTACCTCCAGAGCTGATGTAAGGAACAAGGGTAGGAGATGTGGAGGATTTTAGGATGATGTGAAGGCCACTGTACTAGTCAGACAAGAAAAATAGTGTTAAAAGATCAATAGCATAAAACAGCAAAAAAGGTCATTATATAAATTCTGTGTCAAAAGGCTGAAGATGTAAATTGTGTCAATGCTTCAGTCCGCAGTGGGCCACCTGGAATTAAAAAGACAAATAATGCGGTAGGTATGTTCTTGAATATAGACCATGGACACTTGGATGAATCTGCCCCATAGTCTAGGGCAGCAAAGAAGACTGCATATCTTTAGTGCAGCAAAGAAAATATGGAGAAAGGAAGTAGAGGTACATTGTGGGACTGGGGGGTTCCTGGGTTCTTAGCAGCCTGGGAATGTCTGAAGTGCTATGTGGGCCTAATGCCACCGGAAATAATTCCAGGAAGTTACAGAAAATGAACCCACTTCTATCAGATTAGTCAGCTTCAGTTACTACAGCAAATGATCTTATAAAAGATAACTGATAGTTTTTAGATAGAGTACTCACAGAAAAGTCCTGCAGACAAACTGTCTCATGTATCAACATTACTGCATATGCAGAAATTTAGGATGCAGAGCTGAAAGACACAAATGTCCCAGAGAATTACTCTGAGCTATCTGAGGGTCTGGCATGCTTAAACACATAGTATATTAAATTACCATGAGAATCTGTACTGATGCAAGGTGAATAAAGCCCTTTCTGACAAGATAAAACAAGAGCTTAAATTTATGGAAGAGTTCAGAAATAGTCTGTTGTACAAGTGAGAATTGAGACAAGTTAGGCTCATAGCTAAGATATTAACAGATGGATTCTGAGAGACCACTGCCTTTTGCAGATGTTAGAAAAAGCTGCTACTAAAGTTATTCTTAGCACTGGATGCTATTCAGGGATTTTATACTTTTGAAGACACCCTTACAGGTATACATTAGAGACCACCCAATGGCATTTCATTAGCTCTGGACAGCTTTCAACATGCTGTAGCTGACATAACTAAAGAAGAGTATGTTTTTTTGGTGGTGGCGGTACTGCAAAGCCAGAACATGACATCAAATTAAAATGATAAACTAATGTCACAAGGTTAGAAGCTGAACAGAACAAAACATCATACTACAGAGTCATTTTTGAAATGCATGGATTATTGACAGATGCTGACAAGGTCCATGCCACTGTAAATATGTAAGCTCCATCAGTCAAACTCTCATTAATGCAATTCTTGGGGGTGAAACAATGACAGTTCAAATTTATAACACAATTACCAGTTATAACTATTGCTCTAATACAGGCAGTTTGGAGATGGTTAGATTTAGCTTACAAATGGTACCTACTACGTGTACACTCATTATGATGCAGTTCTACTTATAACAGCAGAGCATGTTGACAACAAAAACTGATAGGGGCAGTGTTAAGACAACAGATCTATGGCTTGCACATTAAAAGCATTAAGAAATGCATAAACTAGTTATGAACACAACGAAAGAAATACTACCTGTATTTACTATCTGTCATAATATCACTATTATGCATATGGAAATTATGGACAGTTACTGCAAAAAGCACCAGCTAGACTGCAAAGAAAGCTATTAACTTCAGATACCCGATGTCAAAGTGCAGAACAAAGCTGGAAGACTGACGCATACTGCTGACATGTTAAGTACAGCTTTCTGAATGAATGCAAGGAAAGGTTACAAGAAGAGGTCCCAGAAATTCGACAGGTCATCATGATGCAAATTTCAGTGACATCTGAGAAAATGCAAGAAATAAAAGATGCTACAAAAGATGACAGAGAAATGCAAATATTGAGAGAAGCCATAATTGTCAAGATAGCCAAACATTACAATTTCATCCACTAATCAAAACATAAATAAAGAGTTTCAGACAGGACCTATCTTTTATATTGGGATACTTTTTCAAAGGTGATAAGAAGAACATTATAGCAGCACAACTAAATGAAAACTCATGATTCAGATATGGGCATGTCCGAGTTCACATAAATAGTCAAACACACCACTTATTGGCCAAAAATAAAAGTGCAAATACAGCTGAAAGTGTAAAAGTGTATGTTCAATGAAATGCCCAGTACCCAATGTCAGACAAAGGAACTGATATCTTGTGAAATGCCAACACTGCCAGGGTTGAAGGTGGGCGCTCTATTGTTTTAGCATAATGATCTCAAATTCCTACTATATGCGACTTTTATTTGAAATACCTAAAAGTTGTTCAGGATAACGATATGATAGACGTTTCAGTGATTAATGTGGTTAAAACTGTGCTTGCAAGACATGGAACACCAGAACAGGTTGATATTAAATAATGGTCTTGTGTGCCAAGAGTTGAGAAATTTTTCAAAATCATGGGAATTTCAACATAATGTACAGTGTCCTAAATATCCACATCAGACAAGTTCAGTACAACATTCAAACTATAAAGCATATGTTAAAGAATCAGAGCCAGTGGATATTCATTGACCATTGCAGGATTACAGAAATATTCAACTAGAAGTCAAATGAATGTCTTTTTCACAATTAGCGATGAAAAGAAGGCTAAGATCAAAGTTCAAGAATTCTCTCAGAATGCAACAATTACAGCATATAACGTCTCAGTGACACAAGTAGAATTCTGATCACAAATTAGAGATTCAAGCAACTGTAGTTAGAAACTGAAGTCTCAGATCTTCCATAACTCAGCAGGAAGACATGCATTTGTGTAGAAGGAATTAAAGATGCTCAATGAAAATGCCGGATCAAGAGTCAGTGTGCTGCACACTAAGTGCGGTCAGATGTCTTGTGCTAACTGTGCCACTGAAGCAAGTGGTCTGGGTGGTCTAGATGCAAAAAAGGTAGATGCTGATATTCACAATACCGATCAGACTGATTATATTCATACATATTCTAACAATTCAAGTTCAATAGAGGAAGTAATATTGAAATATTGGCCGGTTCTTACATTAAATAAAGAACTAAGAGGGGCAATTCCAGATCACCCAAAATTTGTTAGACGTAGAGACACTAATATGAAAGAAATATTTGAAAGAAAACAGATCACAAATACACCCTTAGATGGGTTAAGGAAGGGAACCTTCAAGTGTGGGATGTGTAAGCAATGTAAAGCTATCATTAATAATGACACTGTATGCGTCCCATCAAGAAAATACTTATGTCAAACTAATGGCTATTTCAACTGCAATGCAAAGTATGTGGTTTATTTGGGTTTGTGTACAAAATGTCACAGTTTCTACATAGGAAAAACGGAAAGGACACTCAGATGTAGAATCTATGAGCATTTTTATGACATCTCTAAGAAAAAAGAATCCAATGCTTTTTACAAACACTTGTTGGTTTGCCCCAATATGGAAATTAAGTTTTTTGTTTTGGAGCAAATTATCCCTGACAATAGGGGAGGTGATTGGGAATCCAGATTAGAATTTAAGGAATTGTTATGGCAACTAAAATTAAATGCTGGAAAATGGCCCGGATTGAAAGACAGTGTGAATTTGAGTAGTGTTTTAAAATTAAGAAGGGCCAAATTATAATTAATCATTAATTATTATTTTAAAGTTGTTTGTGATTTACTATATTTTGCTTGTAATTTATGAATTCATGGTTTAGTATTGTAATATAAATATTTATTATTAATACTTTTTATGTGGTACATGTTTTAGGATATGCACATTTATGATGATTAAGCATTCATTTTAAGGTTTTTATCTATCCAATATTTATACAAAATACTATGTACATATTCTTAATTCATTTATTATGTTTGGTTAATGTTAAAGTGCAGTATTAGGTTGGTACAACTTTAAGCACTTATTCCAGTACACTGATTTAATTAATTCAATTGATCACATGATTTATGCATTGCATATATAAATGAAGTTTGAGTTTTTAATTGTTTTATCTTGATAAAGCTCAGCATCAGCTGATCGAAAGCGCTTGATACATTTTTGTGTGGTGTGGTGTCCAACAAAGAAATAATAAATTTTATAGATCCCTAAAGCTACCGGAAGATGAAGAACACCTTGTTGAAGCAGTGTGTGTGTGTGTGTGTGTGTGTGTGTGGGGGGGGTAAGTGAGGAAGGATGTCTGTGTAACCATCTCAACTCGCAGATGCCCACAGGACAGAAGAAGAAGAGATAGAGGGAGGAAGCCAGTAATGTAACGTTAAACATACTCATCATCTATGAACTATTTTTTTAAAATCCCTTTATTATAATTGCTGAAGATAGACATAGGCACACACATTAATGGAAAAGAAAAACCATATTAACTTTTTTTCATTTACTTGCATTAAACATTTTATATATATATATATATATATATATATATTATATATATATATATATATATATATATGATTTCTTTCTTTATATAACTGTCATTCATTCCAATGTTACATAAATTGCTCAATTTCTGCCTTTCCTTAAACCTCAATCCTCCACTCCTGAACGTTATTCTGCATTTACTGCTCCCACAGATTCCATTTATTGCTATGAAATTTGCTTACTTCTTCCCTTTTCTAAAGATTCCACTTCCAGTTCTTTTATTGCTTTTACACTATTCAGTACTTCAATTACAGTTGGGTTAGATTTTGATTTTTATTTTCTAATATTTCATTTTTGGCAGCCAATAGCACTAAACTTATAAGGCCTTACTATGTCAGGCAATTCAAATCTTGCATCTCAGCTCAAAAGAATACTCTTCTTGCAGCCACTTCCTTATCTGACATTTTTGACACAGTACTTTGTAGTGAAATTTTAAAATTTGACAACTCATTACAGTCGCAAAATAATGTGTTCTCAATTACCTCTCAGTTTCCCATCACATCATCAGCATTTGCTATCTACCACAGTAGAAATTCTTTAAAGTCTGTTTGGGGTGTAAAATACCTATGTAAACACCTCCAAGCAAAAATCTTAAGCCTTCAGGACTTTGTTGCAAATCTGGGAACCATACATATGTCCTCCCATTGTTTCCTTATAAATTGCTTTTCCAGTCTCTCTTTCCAATCTCTTCTAAACTTCTCTGATTGATTCTTTTAGTTACCATGCAATATTTATATGCCCTATTAATTATCTTTTTTTAACACCCCTCTATCCCTTTCTAGTAGGGAAGGCAGTCCAAACTTCCTTTTGTCCTAACCCCACTATATCACCTTTCCCTCTCTAGTTATTTGTTCCCAATACCTTGGTTTCTTTGCCAGTTTTCTCCAGTACATTCCAGACCCCTCCCACCTATTATCTATACCCTCATGTTCAGTCAACAAAACTGACAAAATCTCCTTTCTTTAGTCCCATGTTAATGCGGCTATTAGAATACTTTATTCTACTTTATAAATAGAATATTCTGTGAGGTTGTTGTTATTCTCCATACGGATATGCATCCAAAATCTTCTACTCCTTACTTTTTGACCCCCCCAACCAGGTTTATCATCATTCCTTTCTAGTTTGATGTATAATATTCTGTGTGTGTTACGTACATGAACTAAAGTTCTAAAATATTCATTCAGATCAGGTCATTCAAAAACCACCTTGTTCCATGGGGAGGATCAACTTCTTAACTCTTGCCCTCTTCTCCTCCCAAATCAACTTTGCTAATTCTTAATTATCATCCACAGCCTTTCCTCCTGTTGATAAAATATGCCTGACTTATTCATAAAAAGAAAAGAGCTAGACATATATGTACTACTTGCATCTTACTATCCATAATCAAGATTTTCCAGTTTCACAATTTTTTGTATTATCTTTTATTTAGCATTTTCCAACATGTCCTTAGCTACCATAACAAAATTTCTTTTAATCCATACATCTAAATACTTCATCTTGCAATGTCTCCATAAATATGGGTATTGTTGAACCAATTCATATGTGGATACATTGTTTACCATTACAGACTTTGCTTTATCTTCATTAAATCTTCATTAATTTTATATCCCGAAAAGACTTGAAATTGTCTGAAAATGTTCAATAATAACAAAATTTACTTTTCTGAATTTATCAAGTACAAAATAATATCTTTTCTTCATTACAACACCAGTTATATATTTGAATATGTGAATCCTTTATTTTCTTTACTAATGGCATAAAGCAAATAAAGGGAAAAAAAGAGGACACCCCTGTCCGATTCCTTTGTTCAAACACATCTTGTTTAAAATTAACCCTTTCACCTTAATTCCTACGTCTGATCCTTCCATTTCCCTATCATGAAACCCACATTGGCTCTATAGTTAATGGTGGCATTATCTTATACTCAGCTTCTCCCTGGTTCATCATTGTTCTATTAACATTACTAAAAGTCTGCCTCTCCTCCGCAAAACCACAATGATTCATCAGTTTTGGTAATACCTTTGCCATTCTGTTAGGTAGCACAGACACTAACACTTTACAATCATGTCATAATCATGGTATAAAATTGACACATGTATATATGAAGCGGAGTCAGATGAATCTTTACACATTCTGGGTAATACAGCCAACAAAACTTTCTCTCAAGATGCTGCTGCTTCACTAGCTTTTGAATTACTGTTTAAAAACAACATCCAGACCTTTATCACTTTCTTCCCTCCTAACTTCTAAAGTTCCACGTGTTCCTAAGACCTTCACATTTGATTTATACACCACCATTTTTATCTCACTTTTCCTGTTAACAATTAATTGTTGAGCTTCATCTTATTCTGACCTTGGCATAATTATGTCTTTCATAAATATGTTTTTTGTGCGTTCTCTCAGTTTCCACATTCAGCTGCTTTACACAAAATTTTTAATACCATTGCATGATCTCTGCTTATTTTTCTTGTTATGGTAACCCTTTCTACTTTCTGTTGCTTAAGTCATTTTGCTTGAAGGTTTGTGCTCTGGAGTTATTATAAAAATAGTTGCTTAACAGCAACCTTTCTAAACTCACACATATTGTTCAAGCAATCCCTTATTTTCCCTTAAGCACTCTGCAGTTATTCCTATTCGGTGAGATCCCCCTTATTATACTTTTGCTTATGCTTATTGCTTTCTCTTTTATTGCTAACCTTTTTCTAATCTCCATTTTCATTTTATGCCATTCACTATTTCCCCTAAAGAAATCCTTATTTTCCCTAATAAGTCTTGAATAATATCCATCACACATTCCTAAAATTCTTCGCTTTATAACATGTAAGTAGGAAAGCCAATGGCTCATTTTTACTTCATTACCTTACATTATTATTTTAGTTGTTATTGGTGTATGATCTGAAATACTTATTGGCTGCATTTCAAATCTTTCAAATAAATATGCATGTTCCTGGTCTGACCCAGTTATTGTACCATGTGGGATAATATGCAAATTTTGTCTGAGTTTCTACTACTGAATTTGCATCCTCCATAGCAAATATTTTCATATACTTCTTCAGTAATCTACTCTCTTTTGTTATATTTTCCTTCCAGGTCCCCCTGATACATCCTCACTATTGCAAATCAGGTTCCAATCCCCACTATTGAATGGTGAAAAAAGTAATTTCTCCTAAATTTCCCTTAAGCTCCATGATAGCAGTTTTTGGTGGAACATAAATACATGCCAGCATAATTCTTCTCCCTTGTCAATAGTCTCTTACTACCAAAAATCTATCATTGTTGCCTTTCCCCCTGTACCAATATTGGAGTCCCTCTATCAATCTGTATTTTTGCTTTCATTTGTCCCTGATATTCTGTTAAATGTCCATCTTAAAACCCTTTATTGTTCAAATTCACATGCTCATTTCAATCCAAATGTGTCTCCTACAGGATTATTTGCACCCTACATTTCTTAATATAATTCAATACTCTCTGCTTTTGTCTATACCTGCAAAACAGTTTACATTCTATGAGAATATGTAAAGAGTAGCCAATATGACTGAAAACTATTACTCCCTCTCATTATACATGACAGTTCTTTGTAATTTATAGGTTCATAGGTTGATACTAGGCTATCTGCCCTAGGGCATTTATAAGCCTAGCCAGAGTATGTGTGGCTTTCACCACCCTTTTAGATTAGTTGACTGTGCCTCTGTATAGTAGGTCACAGAAGGTAGCCCTTTTAAGGTTTGTTTACTGTACCTCTGTCAAGCAGTGACACAGAAGAGATCCCTGGGTAAACTTATGATCTCCCATCCATTTGTCAAGATTTCTCTTGAAGAGGGTCAGTGAGGGGCTCTGCCTGACATGGATTGAGATTTTGTTCCAGAGTGAGGGGAGCCTCTGGGATATGAATCTGTCCCTCCAGCATGTCCTATTTATTTCTGTGCTGAGGTTCAAGTCCCTGGATCGTGTAGCTCTAAGGGATTTAGATTTCCTGAAGTGAAGCATGTCCATTAATTCTGGGTTGGACGTGGCTTTATATGTCAGACACAGATCGCCTCTGAGTAGGCGGTACGCAACTGAGTAGAGCTGGAGTTTCTTTAGCCGAACTGCATAGGGCATCTGTTTGAGTCGCTTGATCCTCTTGGTGAGAAACTTTTGGGGTCTCTCCAGTTGCTGAAGGTGTCGGGTAAGGTACATCCCAACCGGGGTATTGTACTCAATTATGGGCCTGATAAGTGATGAGTAGAGGGGCACAATGACCTCTCTTGATCTGGATGTGAATCCTTTCATGGTAAGGTGGGCTATATAGAAGGTCTTTCTAACCACTTTGGCAATGTGATTGTCAAAGGAGAGATTGCTATCTACTTGGGTCCCCAAGTCTCTAACTACTTCTTCCATACTTAATGGATTACCACCTATGTGGTAATTTGTGGGCACTTTGTTTTTTCCAAAGGGGATGACTATGCACTTTTTGGCATTTAGCTTTAGGCCATGGCTCTGGCACCAGTTATCTGTCTCTGTGAGACCCTTTTGGAGGATGCTTGTGTCAGTGTCGGAGAGTCAGTTATAGCACCCAGTCTGCAGTCATCTGCGAACTTGGTCAGCCATAGTCCACCCGTGTTAGCCTGTACCTCAGAGAAATATATACTGAACAAGAGAGGTCCCAGGACTGAGCCTTCTGGGACACCACTTGTAACTGGTTTAGAGTCTGACATAGCACCTGCTATTCTGACCATGTGGGTTCTATCCCTGAGCCAGTTTGCAACCCATTGTGTGATATAGAGGTTGATATTTAAGCTGGTGAGCTTATTTATGATGCCCGAGTGGGGTATTGTGTCAAAGGCCTTTGCGAGGTCCAGGTAGGCTGTGTGGACTACATTCCCTTCATCTATGGCTTTGGTAACTGTTTCAAAGTCGTCGACCAGGTTCAAGAGGCAAGATCTGCCCTTAACGAAGCCGAATTGGGTAGGTTCCAGTGTCTGGAGGTTCCCATTGTCTTTGTTTATGATTTTCATGATGATACGCTCCATAGCTTTGCAGACCAGGCTAGTCAGGCTTATAGGGAAATAGTTTCCGGGGTCTGTTGTGGCACCACCTTTGTGGAGTGGGACCACTGTTGCTGTACGCCATTCCTTGGGAACATATCCTGTAGTAAGGCTGAGATTGAACAGTGACTTTATATGAGGGTTTAGTTTTTCTTGGAGCTCATGTAAGATGCAGCCTGGGACACAGTCTGGTCCCATTGATGCTGTGTTTTTAACTTTGGAGAGGGCAGCTATCACCTGTGCATCTGTGATCTCAGGAAGGCTACACTCTGTTGGGATAGACATTTGCTCTTTTGGGGGGGAAGGGGGGAGAAGTTTGCACTGAACCTTTCTGCCAGGATGTTGGCAATGTCTGTGTGTTCAGTGAATTTTTTGTCATTTTGCACTAACTCAGAGCATATCTGGGAGTTGCCTCCCAGGTTTCTGACATAACTAAAGAAGGCCTTGTGATTATCTTTAGTGTCTTGTGCAATTTTTCTTTCAAAGCTGGCCTTAGAAGATTTTATGAGGGATCGTAGTTTCTTGCTAGTACTGATCAGTGATGCCTTCCCTTTTTGGGATATTGCTCTGTCATGTAGTAGCTTTCTCCTTCTGTTGTATAGCTTATTTATGGCCGGGGTCCACCAGACCAGTCTCCTGCCTTTGGAGGAGTGAGTCTTGGTTTTATTTGGGATAGCATGCTCCATGCATTCCTGTAGGTGTACATAGAATGCTTTTGTAAAAGATTCTGCATTTTGGGCTATATTGTCCACTGGCCTGGGGGCTTTGAAGGATTCCACCTCAGTTTTGAGAAGTGTGAAGTTTGCTTTTGAGAAGTTCGTCACCTTGGTTTCATTGGCTAGGGGTGGGGAGGGAATATGGATGTCCAGTGAGATTTGTTTATGGTCTGATCTTACCAATGAGGGGTATACCTCTGGTGTGGAACACAGAGACCTCATGTTGGTGACGACGAGATCCAGTATGTTTTCCCCTCTTGTGGGAGTGGTGACCAGTTGTTCCATAGCATTTGAGTTTATAAATTCTAGGAACCGTTGGGCGAGGGTGTTTGGGCTTGAGTAGTTTTCCCAATCGATGTTTGAGTAGTTGAAGTCACCCAATATAATAGTATATGGGGAGACCTTCATATTCTCCAGTGTTCCCAGGAAAGCCAAGTGAGGTTCCTGTGTTTGGGAGGGTGGTCTGTAGCAGACTACAAACTGAAAGGTAGTTTTGCCCACTGTTAGTTGCACATGGATGGTCTCCGAAGCTTCGTGCAGTGCCACTAGCCTGGAGGTGTGGGTATCTTTGATAAATATGGATACTCCCCCTCCTTTTGTAGTTCGGTCCGTGTTTTGGGGCCAGAAAGCATGGTATGAAGTATAGCCGGGTAGTGCTCGGGTGCTCTCGGGAGCCTTGAACCAGGTTTCTGTTACTGCACAGATATCGATATTCTCCATACTGAGGAGAGTCTCGAGTGCATGCATCTTGAGGTTTAGACTTCTGGCGTTGAGCAGCATTACCCTCAGTTTTTTTTTCTTTGTGTTGTCTATGGGGGTGGGTTTGTCTTTTGAGCCTTGCCTAAAAAAGGCACTATGGGGGAGGAAAGACCCTTAGCCAGTATTCGAAAAGCCAGGGGTGACAGGTGCAAGCCATCCCTAGTGAAGCAACATGGCTTGTAGAGCATGTCATCCCAGGCTGACACACACTGGATCCCCTTTGAATGACACCAATACTTTAGCCAATTGTTAAAATTGATCATTTTGTCTTTATAATGTGGCATCATTCTTGATGAGGGTAAGATGCTACTCAAGGTCAGAGTCATACCGGCCTGGGCTACATGATCAAAGAGCTCCTGTACGTCTTTTTTCATGTAGTCCAGGGAGGTACATCTCAGGTCATTCACACCAGCATGGACAATGACAGAGTCATACTTGTACTTGCTTTGGAGTGACCCGAGTGTTTGTGTTATGTGGCGGATCCTGGCACCCGACAGGCAGCTTACAGTGACCTTCTCCTTGCTCAGCCTGGTGAGTGGGACGTCAGTGTGTCTGACAACAGAGTCACCTATTACAAGTGTATTAGGTGTGTTGTTTAGCCTTAAGGGCTGTGACTGTGTGGCACACTGACTTTGTGAGTTATGTGCTACGTGGATATTGTTTCGTGGTAGGTGTTGCTTGGATGTCTGATTTAGAGGTCTCTGCTGCTTAGGCAGATTTTTATTTAGAGCCTCCGAGTATGTTTTTGTGTGTTTATGTGTTTGGTTTGCTGATGCGATAGGTCTATGTGAGACTGGATTTGTGGTGTGTGTGGTTACCTTCTCCTCCTGACAGGCTGTGCCAGTACTGGGTTGAGAGAGCTTAGCCTCCAGTTTGGCTATACAGTTGCATCTCTCACATATATTTGAGCTTGTTGGGAGGAGGAGAGGGTGGTCTGTATACATTAGACAGTTGTAACATTGCCTCAAGATTCCCAGATTCACCAGCTGGACTGGAGAGTAAACTCGAAACTGACCTTTGGACATGCCTGAATAATATAGGGAACTACTTACTGACTGATCAGAAAGAACCAATAGGGAGCAAGTGCTTCGAAGGAGTAAAAGAGGATGTAGAGCTTTAGTTTGTGTTTACCTATGAGATTACTTATACAAGCAAGTGCAGGGCTTTATAATGAGAATAGAGTGCTTAATTTGAGATTTAGAGCAGTTCTAAGGGAAAAAGTGAAGAGTACACTTTGTGGAGCCGGGAATACTTTAAGCTTGTTTAAGCGGCGCTGCCCAATGCTGCTCTGTGCACAAGACCACACTAAAAGAGGGTTACAGGGTTTTAACAGATAGAGATCAAGGAGTTTAGAATTGACCCAAAATGGCCAATAAAACTACAGCTTCTAGGCAGTAACCACTCCTACAGGGACAGGCAGGCTGTTCAGTGTTAACCACTGCCACTGGTGAACACAGAGACTTCCATTTAGTCCAAGCAAGCACTGGCCTCCAAGAAACTTACAAACAATTCAGAACAGAAAATCTGTAACTGAACTTTCATAAATTTCAGAAAGTGGGGAAAAAAGCAAGATTTTTTTTGTTTTTTTTTTCTTTTTTGTTTTAGTTTAAATGTAGCAGAGATACACAAGTAGCAACATAATCACAACAGTGCAATAAATGACCCCACACTTAAGTGCTAGGCCAAAGTCAGGTAAAATGCAGTTTTAAGAGAAAAAAACAATTTTAAATTAAGTGCAACACAGGAAATGCAGTAAACAGGATCTAGATGTGTTCTAACTTTTAGCTTACAAGTACACATTAATGTCTGGCAGGCTGATCTTTTGTGCAGTTGCATCTACTCATCTCCATTTGAACATATTTCATATTTTTCAAAAACCTAAATACATTTTCCGAACCCTATCAGACTTTAAACTCAGAACAAGCACATAAAACTATGAAATTTTTCAACAAATGAAGTTTACCCTTCCAGACAGAAACAAATTAATCCAAAGTGAGAGCTGAACCTGGGGCATTAACTAATCAAAAATTAAGGTTACCCATACTAAAGCGCATGTTATGGCCTTACACTGATTGTTATCTGTTCTTTTCCTATCTATATTCCTTTCCCAGATGTGAAAAACAGCAGGCATGCTTTCAGTAAACATTACCTTTTAACGTTAAGAAAAAGGGTACTAGCTATTTTTAAAGAAATAAAATAAACTGAGCCAAATGCATTAAAACATTCAGGCTACTGGGGAGGTTAACACTAATTATTAACTTCCCACTGGGGAGGTTAACACTAATTATTAACTTCCTACAGTTTCCACCTTTGTTTATTTTTACTGAACTGCTCATCACTGTACTTTTAAATGTTAAATTTCTTTCAGAAAAGAGCTCTCCAAACTCTCAAGACTAGTTACTTGCACCTGCAGGTGGCTCTCCACCAAGTAAAACCAGCTAACAATGAAAAAGAAAAAAGCTGACAACTTTAAAGATGCATGAAAGATTCTTTTAAATTTCATTCAAAACACAATGTACAGACTTCCTCTGACTAACTGCATCCACCTGTAGACTTCTTGTCTCTACTGAGAGCATCTGCTAATGAGAGAAAAGCAGGCTAATTATAATAAATTGCCCATGCTTTTCACCATTTTGCCTTGTTGATCAAGTTTATTTGCTTAGAAAATGTCTATCACTTTAACTCAGGATATCAATCTAAGAATATAGCTATCCTGAATGGAAATCAGTATGTACATATGTAATAATTCATCACTCTGGTGGCATGGAGGGAATAAAGTCCTATTGTCAAGATGACTTGAGTTCAAGTGGCAGCTCAGGCCCTTATAGGTTCATAGGTGTTTACTAAGGTAATGATCACAAGGGCCTTTTTAGCCTAGCCATGCATCCCAAACCTCTGACACATTCTGGTACCCTTGATAAGTTTAAGCATGGGTTTGAGAGATGAACCATTTACAGGCTGCCAGTGTCCATTAGAGATACAGGTGCTAAACCAGGGATGACCTTCCTATTCCCCATCTGATCATCCAAGTTACACCTGAATTGGGTTAGGGAGGAACTCTATTTCACACAGATGATGAGCCTGTTCCAGAAATGGGATAGTCTATGGGATACATACTTGTCTCTCCAGCAGGTTCTATTTACATCACATGTAAGGTTTAAATCTTTACAATGGGTACTGCTGGTGCTGTTTGTTTTGTGGATATGCAGGAGGTCCTTCAGAGTGGGGGTGAAAATGCCTTGTATGCCAGACATAGTTCTCCTTCCAACAGCCTCTAGAAAACAGAATAGAGGGATAAGGCCTTGAGGCAGTCTGCATAGGACATGTTACTTACCCAGTAGATTCTTTTAGTGAGGAACCTCTGTGGACACTCCAGTCGTTGGATATGCCTGGTTAGGTAGATACCAAAGGGTGCACCATTCTCAATGATAGGTTTGATGAATGTCGAATACAGTATAACAATTAACTCCTCTTTATTTATATGTGGTACAACATAGTATGACTTCCTTGCTACTGTAGACACTTGATGATCAAAGGCTAGATTACTGTCTGTATGTGTCCTGAAGTACCTGACTGTTGGGTCAACTGTTAGGGGTTTCTTGTCAATATGATAATTACCAGGGGTGGATGACTTCCCAAAGGACATTGTTATGCTTTTCTTGTCATTTAGTTTTAGTTTATGGCCCTGATGTCAGTTGTTGCCTGTGTCAGCCCTTCCTGCATAACATTTTTTGTCAGTGTGAGTTTCAATGACAGCCTCTAATTTGCAATCATCTGCAAATTTAGTCAGCCAGAGGCCACTGACATTGTCCTTGAATTCAGAGCAGTAAATGCTAAAAAGGAGTGGTCCCAGGACTCATCCCTGAGGGACTCTGCTTGAGACTGACCACTTTGTAGAGGTGGACTCCCCAATTCTAACTTCCAGGGTCCTGTCTGTGAGCCAGCTGGCTATCCACCAGGTGAGATAAGGATTTTTACAATGCTCTAGTGGGGTACTGTGTCAAATGCCTTGGCCAGGTCAAGGTAGGCAGTGTGAACCATTTTGCCCTTATCCATTGCTTTGGTGACCTTTTCAATGAAGTAGTCCATCAGGATGAGTAGGCATGACCTGCCCTTGACAAAACAAATCAGGTTGGGTCCAATGTCTGGAGGTTTACTATGGCATTATTCATCATTTACATAATAATTCTTTCCATGGCTTTGCATATGAGACTAGTAAGACTTATGGGTATGTAGTCTCCAATTCATGAGGTATGAAGCCTGTTTGATAGCTACAATTAAACAGCAATTCCAGAATGTAGGTCACATTTCATCCTATTTAGAAGGAACCCTGGGATACTGTTTGGGCTCACTGATGCAGTGTTGTTGGTCTTAGAGAGAGCATTAAGGGCCTATTCCCTAACGATAGCTGAGATAGTTATATTTGATGGTATTTCGTGAGGGAAGGTTAAGGGGGAGTAAAGTCGGAGCTGAAATTGATGGCCAGTAGGTTTGCTATATCTTCCAGCATCTGTCTTTAATTTGTCCAAGTCTTTTGGGTTTCTAACACCATGATGGGAATGGATCCCATTCCTAAGTCAAGGTATGATTAAAGTTCATGAAATTATTATTGTTTCAGTCTTGGATGTTACCCAGAAGTGCTCTTCGCAGCACCCACAATGTGCCCAGTAATGACTCCTTCTGTAATTCATACGGAGTTACATGCATCAGTAACCTATCTAGGTACAATTGTAAATTTATTTTTTTATAGAATCCATTGCTCCTACTACTGCTGGAGCTGTCTGGGTATCCTTTTTCCACATTACCCTTGTTTCTGCCTGCAAATCCTGATATTTTATGACTGAGTCTGTCTATACATAAGACACTGTATTCACTGAGTGTACCAGTTTCAGTGATCGATGCTACTTTTGTCTTCTTTTCATGGACTATTATGTGTGGTTTTCTTGCATCTATTTTTTGAACTGTTGGTCATGGGTGATCCCATGTGGTATAAACTTCATAATTTTCTATAATGCTTTGTGGCTCAGGTTTCCCATGATTTTCAGCTACTTCAGTATTATAATGTTTGCACAATCCCCAATGCAACAGTCTTGCCACATTATTATGCCTTTCAGTATACAGTCCTTCTGCCATTAGTATATCACAACCAGCAACAAGATGTGCAAATGTTTCCAAGTCTGTTTTTTAAAACCTACATTTGTCTGTTCCCCACATGTTCAATGGACTTTGTAAACAAACTTGTACGTAGTCCACCATCTTGGGCTGCCAATATAAACCTTTCGGTTTAAATTCACCTCTCCTTAACCATTCCTGCATATGATCTTGATCAACACAAGGTAGTTCCAAGATTTTTCTGTATTTGAAAATATATTTATTCATTTCCCAGATTTCATGTCTTCTCATCTGTTCCTTCACCTTATATTCTTTATTTTTTTATTTATTTTTTTTTTTGGCACATTCAGTTACTGCCTGATTTTTATCTACTTCTGGTTTGATTTCATTCCCAGTTGACACCAATATGCATCTACTAAACTAAGCAGGAAGGTCATCTTAGACTTATTCTCCTTGTGTTTTAAAGCTTTCACTGTATTTAGGTCTCCTTCATACCTCCTTCAGAATGGGGAATATACAGTCTTCATAGGTTCATAGGTTGGTACTAGGCTATCAGCCCTAGGGCTTATACAAGCCTAGCCATAACAATTCCCTGGCTATTTCTTCCAACATTATTTACTTTCCTGGACCCCTGTCTAGCAGGGCAACTGACATGATCCCTGGGGTGAATTTCCTTTCTCCCATCCAATCATCAAGGTTCCTCTTGAAGAGGTCCAAAGAGGCACTCTGCTTGACATGTATGGGCAATCTATTCCAGAGTCTGGGGAGTCTCTGGGTCAGGTATACACTGATGTTTATAAATCATTTGATAAGCATGAAGCATCCTTCTTGTTTTCCTGTCCAACTGATGCAACATATTTTGGGGCCAGGACAGGAAAAGCAAACTGGTTTATAGCTTGGACTTTGATCCTAGACATCAGCACTATTTTCAGTATTAATTTTTAATCTTCTAAAATATTCCTAACTTATTCATATTTGTTAATATTTTGTTGATCCTTCATCAATTCCCAAATATTTATATACTCCTTCTTGCTCAAGTTCGTTTACACTACATTCCTGTCACAGGTTGATGTTTTCTTGGCTCTGCAGCTTTCCTGTTTTAAAGGTTGCTTTTGCACATTTATCAAGACCAAATGACATTCTCATATCATCTGAAAAAGTTTGACCACTTACAGTTGTGCTTTCAGTTCCTCATCAGACGAACTATACAGTTTTAAACAATCCACAAAAAGAAGATAAGAAGTCTTTACACTTTGCTGTTTTCTGGGAGCCAAATTATAGCCATGACCTAATCTGTTAAATAGATATATTAATGGGTTAAGGCCAAGACAAAAGAGCAGAGGTGACAAAGAGTCAGGAACACCATACCCCTCACGTAGAGCTTGCACGGCCAACCAAACATGAAAAAACACCAACGGCCAGCAAGATAGTTCCAATGCTTTATTCAATAACAAAAATGGACATAAAAATGTCCTATAATAGTAAATTGCACCATATTCAAACCGGTTTCGGCGTAAAGCCTTCCTCAGTGAAGCTCAATAACTATGCCAACATTGCATAGAGCACTCTTTATATCCTGATACATAATAGGTCAACCAATCATCTTAATGATTATAGTGCTAGTTAAAAAAGAGCATATTTCTGTCTTTTTTGTCTTTTTTCTTGGATCATCACTGTGTAAATGCATCCAAAAGCTGTTGGTAAACAACAAATGATATGAAAAAATATGAAAAAATAGAATATAAAAATCATGACAATGGTATCAATGATTTCTTCAAAAATATAGGACAGCAGGAAAAATAATTAATATACTAATTCAATGGTCCTATGACATCCACATAGAATCAAAATTAAGTATTTGGCTGAATAAAACAGTCATATTATATTTTACACTACTATATCATAATAATAAAAATGGTATAATATATACATATCTATTTGCTTACAACAATGGTATATGACATATAATGTATAACAGAAAAAAAAATCAAAAATAATGCAATAACCACAATATATAATAATAGTTATATTATATGGATATTGAAATACATCTGTGAGCCATCTGTGTTGTGTACCAATAGGACAACAACCCCAAACTGAATTATAATTCATAAGTGGTCATTAAGACCTGGAGAAAACAGGGCCCCAAGATGGATTATCCAATATTTTTCCTTGAAGGTAAGTGTGTTCTCCCATCCTTGTTGATGACTTCTGTCCCCCATTATTCGATCAATAATAGTAAACATAAAATTGGCGGACGGATGTTTAAGTGTATGTTGATACAAGGCATTTGTGGTTTTCTTATTTCTAATATTGCTCCTATGCTCACCAATCCTAATCCTAAGTGAGCGTGATGTTTTGCCTACATAAAAGGATGAACACTGACATGTAGCCAGGTAAATTACCCAGCTGCTGGAGCAGTTCCCAAAAATTCTTAAATCATACACTTTACTTATGTTAGCACTACTGAACTGTTTACTTTTATTCACCTGATTACAGGACATACAGTGCCCACAAGGAAAATTGCCCACCAATTCATTTCCACCAATGGTCAACTGCTTATATTTAGCTCCCCCACTGTCATGGTGTTTGTAATGTGAAAAAATAGAACCCAGTGTTCTACCCCTTCTATATGAGAATTGGCACCGGGGACCCAGTTGTTGCCTGAGATATTCATTGGCATGTAAAATGTTCCAATTATTATCCATAATATTCCGAACAGTCTGATGATTTCTCCCATATGTTGTTACAAATCTCAAGGCACAATCTCCTTTGTTGGCTTTACTGGTCTTATACTCCAACAACTGAGTTCTAGGCTGTCTGTCCGAACATGTTTTAGCTGATATGATATCAAATGGGCGGTATCCTCTATCCAAAAAAGTTTGGTTAAGTCCATACTGGCATCCTCATAATCATCCAACGAAGAACTGATACGTTTCATCCGAAGAAACTGGGATTTTGGGATATTGCAGACAGTGTGGCGTGGATGCATACTTGATGCATGTAATAGTGTGTTGTATTCTGGATATTTGCGATGTATCTTGGTACCCAATGTGTTATCCGGGTTTCTATACACAGTGACATCCAGAAATTTGATTGAATTTAAATTGCTACTAACAGTAAATTCAATACCCCACACATTGTTGTTGAGGTATTCAACGAATTCCTGGAGATATTCGGTATCCGCACGCCACACCATCCAGCAATCATCCAGATATCTTCGCCAAATGTCCATTTCGACCAAATAAATATTATGTGATGTATTATATATCAAACATTCTTCCAAGTAAGCCATAAACAAGTCCGCATAGATGGGAGCAAAAGATGCTCCCATAGCGGTGCCCTGGAGTTGCCAGTAACATTCCCCTTGAAAATATAAAATGTTTTTATTTAGAACATGTTCAGACATACAAATGATAAGTGTGTTAAATCCAGGTGGGCATAAATTTGTCTTATCAAGCCAGAACTGGAGTGCTTGTAAGCCTGCCCAATGTGGAATGCTTGTATATAAGGACTTAACGTCCAATGTACATAGTAACCAGTCTGGTTCAATTTGTGAATCCTCTGTAATCTGTAAAAATTGTGTTGTATCTTTAATCCTTGCTCTAACATGGACTAAAAGTGGTTGCAATTACTGTGTAAGGAACACTGATAGAGGTTCCGTCAATGAACCATGGCCAGAAACAATTGGTCTTCCAGGTGGGGAGGTCAAAGATTTATGTATTTTGGGTAGTAAATATAGTACTTGTTTACATGGGTCCTTGACCATAAGGTGTTTGGCTGTATTGGATGATATAATCCCTTCCTCAACTGCATCCTGCAGAAATGCATTGATCTCCTTTTTAAATGTAGGAGTAGGGTCTATGCCCATATACATGTAACATTTAGGATCCGACAGTTGACGAAGTCCCTCCTGGATGTAATAATCCATATCCAAAATAACCACAGCACCACCTTTATCTGCCTGAAGAATAGCTATTTTGTTATTATTCTTGAGTTCCATCAGGGTCTTTCTTTCTACCTCATTAATATTATCATGTAGTATATCACTAGTGTATGGTGGAAAGTGTAGTTCTCTGAGTACTGCCTGTTGAAATGCAGCTACATGGGTATTAATAGGGGGTTGAAATGTAGATTTAAGAAAACGAAATTCAGTTGATCTTTGAGAGTTACTATTATCTTTATCTGAAAAGAATATTTTAAGGTTAAGACAACGGCAAAACTCTAATAAATCAGTGACTATCTGGTATTGATCACAGAAAAAACTCGGTATGAATCCCAAGCCTTTATTTAAAATCTTTTGTTGATCCACAGTTAGAATGGTTTTGGAAAGATTAAGAACATTGTTGAACACATTCTCATTTATTTCAATAGCACTTGTATCAGCCCATCTATTGAGTCCATATCCAAGCCTTTTTGAATGTTTGCGCCCACCTCTGCGTTTGGTGTTCCTCCTAAAGGGATGGGAACATTGCTTTTCTTTTTGGCTGGTGAACTCACTGATGGTACACCTTCACTGTCGGTGAGAGAAGACTCCTCACCCGAGGTACTGGTATACATGTGGTCTTTACGTTTGAGAATAGATCTAGGTCTTTTTCTTGTCTCCGCCCTACCACTACCCATAGCCATGTCCTTGAATCTAACTGACCTTTGAATTTCAAAAGGACGTCCACGACTATAGTCTGTGACGTCCCTAGTAAATTTTTTAATTTTCCTTTCTTTCGTTAATTTATCATATTGAGTAAGTTCTTTAGAAAGATTCATGACCATGGTTTCATAGTTACTGTTGGACTCAAATTTCTTACATTTTGTACTAAGATCCTTAACTTCTGCTATATTGGTGTCTATTGCTCTTTCATAATAGTCAGCCAGTATTTTTACCAATCTCATAGAGCCTTCCTGTACTGCCTCATTCCATTCCTCCGTCAGCCTCTGTTCAGATCTGCTGACCATCGGTTTTAACCTGATCCGAAGTCCCCTGGGAACTAACTTTTTGAATAAATAGGCTTTAAATAGCCTAAGGTGCCATATATTGGCACGTAATCCTTTGAGGCCTTTTTCCAAATTAAAGAAAGCTGACTGACATTCATCATGTGAAAGAGAACAATTTCCATTATTCATGTTGTTGCTTGGGATGGAATCAAGCCCAAAAACTTTTATATCCTCCCGATCAGCACACAACCCCTCTAAAATATTGTCCAAATACATGGTTGTCGAATATAACCCTGTCGAATATATCACAATATATAGGGTTTTTTAGGTGGAGGTACTGGTATTTAGTTGATTGGTGACTACAGTTTAATTATATTTAATTTAATATGTATCGTGTTGGCTTTGGCCCAGCAATATAGTGTGGTCCTTTTTCTTTTCTTCTGCCCTACTTTATCTATATACAGTCCTTGTTAACTTTTGTTAATTTCCATAAGTTTACCTCACGGTGATTTATTCCAAAACCATGGATTTGGACAATATTTTAGAGGGGTTGTGTGCTGATCGTGAGGATATAAAAGTTTTTGGGCTTGATTCCATCCCAAGCAACAACATGAATAATGGAAATTGTTCTCTTTCACATGATGAATGTCAGTCAGCTTTCTTTAATTTGGAAAAAGGCCTCAAAGGATTACGTGCCAATATATGGCACCTTAGTCTATTTAAAGCCTATTTATTCAAAAAATTAGTTCCCAGGGGACTTCGGATCAGGTTAAAACCGATGGTCAGCAGATCTGAACAGAGGCTGACGGAGGAATGGAATGAGGCAGTACAGGAAGGCTCTATGAGATTGGTAAAAATACTGGCTGACTATTATGAAAGAGCAATAGACACCAATATAGCAGAAGTTAAGGATCTTAGTACAAAATGTAAGAAATTTTAGTCCAACAGTAACTATGAAACCATGGTCATGAATCTTTCTAAGGAACTTACTCAATATGATAAATTAACGAAAGAAAGGAAAATTAAAAAAATTACTAGGGACGTCACAGACTATAGTCGTGGACGTCCTTTTGAAATTCAAAGGTCAGTTAGATTCAAGGACATGGCTATGGGTAGTGGTAGGGCGGAGACAAGAAAAAGACCTAGATCTATTCTCAAACGTAAAGACCACATGTACACCAGTACCTCGGGTGAGGAGTCTTCTCTCACCAACATTGAAGGTGTACCATCAGTGAGTTCACCAGCCAAAAAGAAAAGCAATGTTCCCATCTCTTTAGGAGGAACACCAAACGCAGAGGTGGGCGCAAACATTCAAAAAGGCTTGGATATGGACTCAACAGATGGGTTGATACAAGTGCTATTGAAATAAATGAGAATGTGTTCAACAATGTTCTTAATCTTTCCAAAACCATTCTAACTGTGGATCAACAAAAGATTTTAAATAAAGGCTTGGGATTCATACCGAGTTTTTTCTGTGATCAATACCAGATAGTCACTGATTTATTAGAGTTTTGCCGTTGTCTTAACCTTAAAATATTCTTTTCAGATAAAGATAATAGTAACTCTCAAAGATCAACTGAATTTCATTTATTTAAATCTACATTTCAACCCCCTATTAATACCCATGTAGCTGCATTTCAACAGGCAGTACTCAGAGAACTACACTTTCCACCATACACTAGTGATATACTACATGATAATATTAATGAGGTAGAAAGAAAGGCCCTGATGGAACTCAAGAATAATAACAAAATAGCTATTCTTCAGGCAGATAAAGGTGGTGCTGTGGTTATTTTGGATATGGATTATTACATCCAGGAGGGTCTTCGTCAACTGTCGGATCCTAAATGTTACATGTATATGGGCATAGACCCTACTCCTACATTTAAAAAGGAGATCGATGCATTTCTGCAGGATGCAGTTGAGGAAGGGATTATATCATCCAATACAGCCAAACACCTTATGGTCAAGGACCCATGTAAACAAGTACTATATTTACTACCCAAAATACATAAATCTTTGACCTCCCCACCTGGAAGACCAACTGTTTCTGGCCATGGTTCATTGACGGAACCTCTATCAGTGTTCCTTACACAGCTATTGCAACCACTTTTAGTCCATGTTAGAGCAAGGATTAAAGATACAACACAATTTTTACAGATTATAGAGGATTCACAAATTGAACCAGACTGGTTACTATGTACATTGGACGTTAAGTCCTTATATACAAGCATTCCACATTGGGCAGGCTTACAAGCACTCCAGTTCTGGCTTGATAAGACAAATTTATACCCACCTGGATTTAACACACTTATCATTTGTATGTCTGAACATGTTCTAAATAAAAACATTTTATATTTTCAAGGGGAATGTTACTGGCAACTCCAGGGCACCGCTATGGGAGCATCTTTTGCTCCCATCTATGCGGACTTGTTTATGGTTTACTTGGAAGAATGTTTGATATATAATACATCACATAATATTTATTTGGTCGAAATGGACATTTGGCGAAGATATCTGGATGATTGCTGGATGGTGTGGCGTACGGATACCGAATATCTCCAGGAATTCGTTGAATACTTCAACAACAATGTGTGGGGTATTGAATTTACTGTTAATAGCAATTTAAATTCAATCGAATTTCTGGATGTCACTGTGTATAGAAACCCGGATAACACATTGGGTACCAAGATACATCGCAAATATCCAGAATACAACACACTATTACATGCATCAAGTATGCATCCATGCCACACTGTCCGCAATATCCCAAAATCCCAGTTTCTTCAGATGAAACGTATCAGTTCTTCATTGGATGATTATGAGGATGCCAGTATGGACTTATCCAAACGTTTTTTGGATAGAGGATACCGCCCATTTGATATCATATCAGCTAAAACATGTTCGGACAGACAGCCTAGAACTCCGTTGTTGGAGTATAAGACCAGTAAAGCCAACAAAGGAGATTGTGCCTTGAGATTTGTAACAACATAAGGGAGAAATCATCAGACTATTCGGAATATCGTGGATAATAATTGGAACATTTTACGTGCCAATGAATATCTCAGGCAACAACTGGGTCCCCGGTGCCAATTCTCATATAGAAGGGGTAGAACACTGGGTTCTATTTTTTCACATTACAAACACTATGACAATGGGGGAGCTAAATATAAGCAGTTGACCATTGGTGGAAATGAATTGGTGGGCACTTTTCCTTGTGGGCACTGTATGTCCTGTAATCAGGTGAATAAAACTAAACAGTTCAGTAGTGCTAACACAAGTAAAGTGTATGATTTAAAAATTTTTGGGAACTGCTCCAGCAGCTGGGTAATTTACCTGTCTACATGTCAGTGTTCATCCTTTTATGTAGGCAAAACATCACGCTCACTTAGGATTAGGATTGGTGAGCATAGGAGCAATATTAGAAATAAGAAAACCACAAATGCCTTGTATCAACATACACTTAAACATCCTACCGCCAATTTTATGTTTACTATTATTGATCGAATAATGGGGGACAGAAGTCATCAACAAGGATGGGAGAACACACTTACCTTTAAGGAAAAATATTGGATAATCCATCTTGGGGCCCTGTTTTCTCCAGGTCTTAATGACCACTTATGAATTATAATTCAGTTTGGGGTTGTTGTCCTATTGGTACACAACACAGATGGCTCACAGATGTATTTCAATATCCATATAATATAACTATTATTATATATTGTGGTTATTGTATTATTTTTGATATTTTTTCTGTTATACATTATATGTCATATACCATTGTTGTAAGCAAATAGATATGTATATATTATACCATTTTTATTATTATGATATAGTAGTGTAAAATATAATATGACTGTTTTATTCAGCCAAATACTTAATTTTGATTCTATGTGGATGTCATAGGACCATTGAATTAGTATATTAATTATTTTTCTTGCTGTCCTATATTTTTGAAGAAATCATTGATACCATTGTCATGATTTTTATATTCTATTTTTTCATATTTTTTCATATCATTTGTTGTTTACCAACAGCTTTTGGATGCATTTACACAGTGATGATCCAAGAAAAAAGACAAAAAAAGACAGAAATATGCTCTTTTTTAACTAGCACTATAATCATTAAGATGATTGGTTGACCTATTACGTATCAGGATATAAAGAGTGCTCTATGCAATGTTGGCATAATTATTGAGCTTCACTGAGGAAGGCTTTACGCCGAAACCGGTTTGAATTTGGTGCAATTTACTATTATAGGACATTTTTATGTCCATTTTTGTTATTGAATAAAGCATTGGAACTATCTTGCTGGCCGTTGGTGACAAAGAGTCACCCTGAAATATCCCCCTTTGAATTTTTATCCCTGGAATAATAATTTGTCCTTTATCATGGCTTAAGTGCAAAGTAGTTTGCCATGGTTTCATGGTCACTGTAATGTAACTGATCAGTGTAGGGTACATCTTATACATTAAGCACTCTTTTATCCATGAATGTGGAATGCTGTCAGATGCTTTTTTTGTAGTTTATCCATGCCATACTTAGATTATTCCCCTTTTTACAGCTCTCCATTATGACTTTAACAACAAATGATCCTTTGTTCCATATGACTTTCTTTTGTTACCCTTTTGTGCTAGTGCCATGATTAAGTTTTCTTCTAAATGACTATAAGCTCTGTCAGCATCAATTTCAGTGTATAGTTTATATGTCTTCAGACAGCAACTAATCAACACAGCTACTAGAGTTAATCAAAAAGCCAATAACGGCTCAATACTAGCCTGGATCCTGGTCTCAGATCCATCCAAATACCCAATTTCTGGCACCCTGGCAAACTCCATTAATGACCATCTGCTAGACTTTACTATTCACAGCTGCTCATCCTTTTCTAAAACTCATAATATTAAGGTAATCCAAGTCCTATCAAAATTCTGTCTTAAATCCCTCCCACTAGATGATGCCCTAATTTACTTCAATAACTCCTTTCTAAACATCCTGAGAAGCCTAGCTCCTACTAGATCCAAAAGAGTTAAATCCAATCATGCCCCCTGGCTATCTAAATCTTCTAGAGAAACCATGAAAAATAGGAACAAAGCCTGGAAGCACTGGCTTAAATCTGAGAATCCTTCTGACCTTATCTATTATAAACAGCTTTGAAACCTAGCCAAAAAAAAAAAAAATCTGTAAAGACAAGCAACAATACTTCTGGAAGTTACAAACAGGAACAATAATCCCAAAAATCTTCTGGTCATCAATAATCTCCTAAAACCCAGCACTAAATCTAATTCTTGCCCTTACCCTTCCATGCCACCTGACCAAATTGCTTCTAAATTCAACTCCTACTTAATAGATACTATAGCCAACCATACTAACACCTTTTCCTCGCTTCTTCCAAATAACTACCCCCTATACCCACCTCTTCTCCTCCCCACCTGATGATCTCTCCATCTCTAACATCTCTATTCATACCCATATATAGGACTCCCCCCAACCAGAATTTAACCTTTCTCCTATCTCCACTTCCTCTATCAAAAAACTCCTTTTGAATCTAAAGCCCTGCTCCAATTCCACAGACAAAATTCCTGCCAAATTCCTTAAGATTGCTGCTAATGCTGTAGCTTACCCAGTTAGCATCCTTATTAATAGGTACCTACAAGAATTCTATGTCCCTCATCCCCGGAAAAAAGCGATCATCCTGCCTCTGCATAAAGGGGGCCCATCCTCAGATATCTCTAATTTTTGACCCATTGCTATACTTTTCCCGATCTCCAAAATTCATGAAGAATGTGTCCAAAAGCAACTTATCCATTATCTTCTAAACAATAACATCCCCTCCCCAACCCAACATGGTTTCCACCCTGGACAGAACACATCTACTGCCCTAATCTCTTTCTTGGATATAATCAATAAACCCCGAGATTTTGGTCACACAGTATCAGCTCTCTTCTTGGATCAAAAGTATTTGATACTATTTCTCATTCTATCCTCCTGTCCCAACTTTCTGATATAGGATTATCTACCCAGTCTCTTAACTGGTTTAAAAGCTATCTCTCAGACAGGCAACATGCTGTTAAATGTCAAAACTCTATTTCCCCCTGCATTCAGAACCTTATAGGAGTTCCACAAGGCTCTATTCTAGGCCCTCTTCTGTTTAATATATTTATAAATAACCTTCATCAAGCTATTCCTAGTACCTCCCTAGTCCAGTACGCAGATGACTCGACCATACTATGCTCTGCTCCCAACTCTAATGAACTACAACAAATGATCCAAGCAGCTTTCTTTTCTGCAGAATCATGGCTCCACAAAAACTACCTTTCTTTAAATGCCAAAAAAACGTATGATGTTTACCCCTAAAAGAAACCATTAACAAAGAATATTTCAATATATTTTCATTAAACTCTATAAAATCAAATTAGTAGCCAGTACCAAACTATTAGGAGTCATAATTAATGAAAACCTAAAGTTCAATCTACATATCCAATATTAATAAAACAGATAAAAAATTAGGCCTACTATATAGGCACAACAGGTTTCACTCTTTACCAACTAAACAAGCTTTAGCCCTGTAGAAATCCAAAAGGAAACATCACTCTGGATGCAAAGTTAGTTAAACTGAGCGCTTTCGTTTATACAAAATCGATAAACTTCATCAGATAAAACCATAAGGGAAACAGACAATTAAATACAAAAATAAGAATGACATCACATCCTGCTAATGACATAATTAAAGTGAAATGTAATCTTAAAATCCAAGAACATTCAAACATTAGAAAATAGAAATAAAATAATCATTATATTAATACCCACATTCCTATCGAAACAAAGCCCTCAATTTTAAAAGGCTCATACTAGAAATGGTGTCATTTAAGCCAAGAGACACAAGCATTAAGTTTCAGCTGCCAAAGTAATTCCTTTTCCTCAAGTTGTAGGGAAATTGGGCCACCTCTCACATTATCCAAGATTTTCTCTATAACCATAAACTGAAATTCATGGTCAGGGAAGGATAGGACATGTCTAGCCAACGCATTTGTGGTATTACATTTAGCGATAGCATAGACATGTTCATATATTCTATTTTTGATAGCTCTGTCCGTTTTCCCTATATAGAATGAAGGACAGTTGCGGCACAAAGCCATGTATACAACTCCCTTACTATTACAATTGAATTTATCATTCAAAAATAATTTTTTAACCTTAATTTCAAAATGTTTTGAAACAAAAATGTATTTGCACATCCTACAAGCCCCACATTTGGACATGCCACAATGCGTGTGATGGCACCCATGCTGTCTTGTCTCTAAAATACTTTTTAAATTTCTGCCTTTCCTAAATGTAATAGTTGGTTGTTCACCAAGGCAGTTCCTCAAAGAGGCATTATCCAATAAGAATGACCAGTTCTTAACTATAATTGACTTGATGGTAGGTGCATCCTTTGAAAAGGTGGCTATAAAATGTGTCCCAATGTAGTCCTTGCAAGGGCCATCAACAATTTGAAGGGGTTGGGAATCTAAGGTAGGACTATTGGTTCCAACAATAGACCCATCAGTCTGTTCAACCAAATTGTCTACCATGTATTTCAAAATAGGTGTAAAAGACCCTTGCTCTCTTTTTAATGAAACCTCCCTTGTAAGTTCATCCAATAAGGTAATGGGATAACCTCTACTTCTAAACATGTTGTTTAATATTCTACATTCATCTAAAAAATCCCCTTCCAATGCTGACATCCTAGCTGCCCTAACCAGTTGTCCCTTCACAACTCCTCTCTTCTGGTGTAGAGGGTGGCAGCTAGAGAAATGGAGGAATGAATTTGAGTAAGTAGATTTCCAATGGATTCTAGATGTGAATGTTTTTAAGCTGTAATTTTTAGTTAACAAAACATCCAAGAATGTAATTGAATTCTCTTGGAAATCATAAGTAAATTCAAGGAAATTAGTAAAACCAATTATCTTCAAAATGAAAGAGTGCAGACTGTCTGTCCTCACTCCATAAAATAAAGATGTCATCAAGGTAACGGGTATACCAGGCAACTCTTTCTTGAAAAATGGTGTCCTTGAAGAGAAAATTCCTTTCCCATGCCGCCATCACGGTATTTGCAAAGGTACCCCCACAAGGGGAACCCATGGCTATACCAGTCTGTTGTGAATAAAAGTCACCATCAAAGGTGAAGAAATTATTGGTTAGGACAATTTCCAAAAGATAGATCAATAGATCAATTTCATTGCCCTCCATTCCTTGGTCCAAGAGAAAATCCCTCACCCATTCACACCCCAAATCTTGTGGTATACAGGTGCAGAGGTCCCGGACATCAGTGGTTAGAAAATTAAGTTCACTATTAAAAGGAAACATATTAATAGCCTACAGAAATGCCCAGGAATCCTTACAGATTTGTTTTTGGTTCTTCAAAAAAACTTTAAGTTTATAATCAATGTACTTAGCACAACCATATGTAATTGATTGCCTGCCATCAATGATTGGTCGAAAGGGAGGAACATCCAAACACTTATGGATTTTAGGTAATCCAAACAGTGTAGGAATTGTTGGATGTACCATCTTTAGGTAATTAAACAAATCTATATCAATTCTCCCTTCCATAAATAAATCATTGATAAATCCATTGATTTTGCGATATTCCCCATTAATTTTATTTAAAGACACCTTTAAGTAGGCTGGAGTATTCAACATGTCCAAAATTTTTGCTACATAATCTGTCTGGTTGAAGAAAACCAACCCACCCCCTTTATCGGGTTTACAAATCCATATGTTGGCAAACTTTAATGTATTCAAAGTATCTCTTTCAACTGAGTTCAAGTTGTTACCTAATCCACCTAAACTTTGCCGTCTTTGCAAAATACATCTGATGTCATTTTCACAAATCTTTTCATAGAGCAGGATAGAAGGGTGTAATGGTGGGTTAAAAATACTAGCCACTTTGAAATCATTCACTAGACTTACAGTATTATTAAACATTACTTTCAGATTCAGTTTTCTAGTGAAAAACTTCAAATCTATAAGTGTTCTGGCCACATCACTCCCAAATGAAGGGACAAATGAAAGACCTTTAGCTAAAACATCAATCAATGTCCTATCTGGTGTGAAATCAGAATAGCTGTGGATTTTGAAATCACCAGTCACATTTGTTACAATGTCAACACCATTACCAGAAGCAGTATGCTTGAGCTGAGATTCAGAATCAGGAGAATGGTGCATCACCTCTTCCTCCTGTTCTGATACCTCCTCTTCTTCTGATTCTGGTATCTGGGAACATGTTGTTGTCCTGTCTTGTTTCCAACTGGTTGGTTTAAAAAACTTTTCTGTTGGTTAGAATTAACACGCATATTGTTGTTGTTACCCCTACCAGCTAGTCTTTCACTTCTCCTAACCGGAGAATCCACACCAACATCAGTATTAAACTGCTCACTATTACCATTCGCCCCAATAAACGAATTGTCAACATCCACATTTACAGAGACATTGTTAGCATTGTTAATATTATCCAAAGCATTATTATCAAGCACAGCATGGGTATGAGGCATAGGGTATGCAGTCCCTTTCTCATAGGCCACAGAATCCCTGTTCAGTTTTTTAACTTTATTTTCTTTAATCTTATTCAATGCACTGTCTATACTTGAAAAAATGAGCAAAAAATCAAATTTATATCTTACAAAATCTTTATCGGATCTTATAGCATTATCCAAGACAGTCAATTCTGTTTGCAAACAAACAACTTGTTCACCATAATGTTTAAGCAAACACTCAATTAATTCTAGTCCCTGTTTATCAAACAATCGAAGCAAGTCCTTATGAAATTCGGAATTCAAGGCTAACCCGTTTGGAAACTGCCACTGTCGCAGCCCTTTCGGAACTTGCCTCCTTTGACTGCATTCTTTTAAATACTGGATCTCCACTTGCAATTTCTTATATTTAAAAAGTTTTAGATCAAATGTCTTTAAATTATCTGTCAAAATGTTGATCTGTGCATTCAGATCACTGAATTCTACATCCGAACCTGATTTATTGAACAGAGTGTTTGGTTCTTTGAGCCAGTCATTTAGTTGAGGTATAGGTGAAACAGTACCTGCATTAGCATTTGAAGAATTGCTAAATGTTGTTACAGTGTTCGGAGAACCCACCACAGGCAACCGAACACTTCCATTATCCAAGTGCACAGCCGTAGAGGTACCAGCAACCGAAAGACCCCGATCATTCAATCCAAGGGAACATCTTGCTTCAGTGTTTGGCAGCTGACCCGAAGTATTTCTCAATGCGCCATTGTTACCGCTTCCTATGTCACGGCACAAGACTCCCGCAACCTGGCTTGCCAGGGAGTCAACGCGTTGAGATAGTAGCTGAATGAGCGCTGTTAATTTCCCCATACCAGCAGATTTGCTAACATTCGAAGTACCTGTATCTAGTGAATCTGTGGTATCAGACAACAATTGTGAACCAGACGCCATGGTGTTCCCACGAAAAAACAAACTGACAAACTAAGAAAACACCAAACTGTAGAAATCCAAAAGGAAACACCACTCTGGACACAAAGTTAGTTAAACTGAGCGCTTTCGTTTATACAAAATCGATAAACTTCATCAGATAAAATCATAAGGAAAACAGACAATTAAATACAAAAATAAGAATGACATCACATCCTGCTCATGACATAATTAAAGTGAAATGTAATCTTAAAATCCAAGAACATTCACACATTAGAAAATAGAAATAAAATAATCATTATATTAATACCCACATTCCTATCGAAACAAAGCCCTCAATTTTAAAAGGCTCACAATAGAAATGGTGTCATTTAAGCCAGGAGACACCGAAGCATTAAGTTTCAGTTGCCAAAGTAATTCCTTTTACTCAAGTTGTAGGGAAATTGGGCCACCTCTCACATTATCCAAGATTTTCTCTATAACCATAAACTGAAATTCATGGTCAGGGAAGGATAGGACATGTCTAGCCAACGCATTTGTAGTATTACATTTAGCGATAGCAAAAGAATTTTTGTTTCAAAACATTTTGAAATTAATGGTAAAAAATTCTTTCTAAGTGATAAATTCAACTGTAACAGCAAGGGAGTTGTTTACATGGCTTTGTGCCGCAACTGCCCTTCATTTTATATAGGGAAAACGGATAGAGCTATCAAAAATAGAATATATGAACATGTCTATGCTATCGCTAAATGTAATACCACGAATGCATTGGCTAGACATGCCCTATCCTTCCCTGACCATGAATTTCAGTTTATGGTTATAGAGAAAATCTTGGATAATGTGAGAGTTGGCCCAATTTCCCTACAACTTGAGGAAAAGGAATTACTTTGGCAGCTGAAACTTAATACTTCGGTGTCTCCTGGCTTAAATGACACCATTTCTATTATGAGCCTTTTAAAATTGAGGGCTTTGTTTCAATAGGAATGTGGATATTAATATAATGATCATTTTATTTCTATTTTCAAATGTTTGAATGTTCTTGGATTTTAAGATTACATTTCACTTTAATTATGTCATTAGCAGGATGTGATGTCATTCTTATTTTTGTATTTAATTGTCTGTTTCCCTTATGATTTTATCTGATGAAGTTTATCGATTTTGTATAAACGAAAGCGCTCAGTTTAACTAACTTTGTGTCCAGAGTGGTGTTTTCCTTTTGGATTTCTACAGTTTGGTGTTTTCTTAGTTTGTCAGTTTGTTTTTTCGTGGGAACACCATGGCGTCTGGTTCACAATTGTTGTTTGATACTGCAGATTCACTAGATACAGGTACTTCGAATGTTAGCGAATCTGCTGGTATGGGGAAATTAACAGCGTTCATTGAGCTACTATCTCAATGCGTTGACTCCCTGGCAAGCCAGCTTGCGGGAGTCTTGTGCCGTGACATAGGAAGCGGTAACAATGGCGCATTGAGAAATACTTCGGGTCAGCTGCCAAACACTGAAGCAAGATGTTCCCTTGGATTGAACGATCGGGGTCTTTTGGTTGCTGGTACCTCTACGGCTGCGCGCTTGGATAATGAAAGTGTTCGGTTGCCTGTGGTGAGTTCTCCGAACGCTGTAACAACGTTTAACAATTCTTCAAATGCTAATGCAGGTACTGTTTCACCTATACCTCAAGTAAATGACTGGCTCAAAGAACCGAACACTTTGTTCAATAAATCAGGTTCGGATGTACAATTCAGCGATCTGAATGCACAGATCAACATTTTGACAAATAATTTAAAGACATTTGATCTAAAACTTTTTAAATATAAGAAATTGCAAGTAGAGATCCAGTATTTAAAAGAATACAGTCAAAGGAGGCAAGTTCCGAAAGGGCTGCGACAGTGGCGGTTTCCAAACGGGTTAGCCTTGAATTCCGAATTTCATAAGGACTTGCTTCGATTGTTTGATAAACAGGGACTAGATATCATTGAGTGTTTGCTTAAAAATTATGGTGAACAAGTTGTTTGTTTGCAAACAGAATTGACTGTCTTGGATAATGCTATAAGATTCGATAAAGATTTTGTAAGATATAAATTAGATTTTTTGCGCATTTTTTCAAGTATAGACAGTGCATTGAATAAGATTAAAGAAAATAAAGTTAAAAAACTGAACAGGGATTCTGTGGCCTATGAGAAAGGGACTGCATACCCTATGCCTCATACCCATGCTGTGCTTGATAATAATGCTTTGGATAATATTAACAATGCTAACAATGTCTCTGTAAATGTGGATGTTGACAATTTGTTTATTGGGGCGAATGGTAATAGTGAGCAGTTTAATACTGATGTTGGTGTGGATTCTCCGGTTAGGAGAAGTGAAAGACTAGCTGGTAGGGGTAACAACAACAATATGAGTGTTAATTCTAACCAACAGGAAAGTTTTTTAAACCAACCTGTTGGAAACAAGACAGGACAACAACATGTTCCCAGATACCAGAATCAGAAGAAGAGGAGGTATCAGAACAGGAGGAAGAGGTGATGCACCATTCTCCTGATTCTGAATCTCAGTTCAAGCATACTGCTTCTGGTAATGGTTAGGACATTGTAACAAATGTGACTGGTGATTTCAAAATCTACAACTATTCTGATTTCACACCAGATAGGACATTGATTGATGTTTTAGCTAAAGGTCTTTCATTTGTCCCTTCATTTGGGAGTGATGTGGCAAGAACACTTATAGATTTGAAGTTTTTCACTAGAAAACTGAATCTGAAAGTAATGTTTAATAATACTGTAAGTCTAGTGAATGATTTCAAAGTGGCTAGTATTTTTAACCCACCATTACACCCTTCTATCCTGCTCTATGAAAAGATTTGTGAAAATGACATCAGATGTATTTTGCAAAGACGGCAAAGTTTAGGTGGATTAGGTAACAACTTGAACTCAGTTGAAAGAGATACTTTGAATACATTAAAGTTTGCCAACATATGGATTTGTAAACCCAATAAAGGGTGTGGGTTGGTTTTCTTCAACCAGACAGATTATGTAGCAAAAATTTTGGACATGTTGAATACTCCAGCCTACTTAAAGGTGTCTTTAAATGAAATTAATGGGGCATATCGCAAAATCAATGGATTTATCAATGATTTATTTATGGAAGGGAGAATTGATATAGATTTGTTTAATTACCTAAAGATGGTACATCCAACAATTCCTACACTGTTTGGATTACCTAAAATCCATAAGTGTTTGGATGTTCCTCCCTTTCAACCAATCATTGATGGCAGGCAATCAATTACATATGGTTGTGCTAAGTACATTGATTATAAACTTAAAGTTTTTTTGAAGAACCAAAAACAAATCTGTAAGGATTCCTGGGCATTTCTGGAGGCTATTAATATTTTTCCTTTTAATAGTGAACTTAATTTTCTAACCATTGATGTCCGGGACCTCTACACCTGTATACCACAAGATTTGGGGTGTGAATGGGTGAGGGATTTTCTCTTGGACCAAGGAATGGAGGGCAATGAAATTGATCTATTGATTTATCTTTTGGAAATTGTACTAACCAATAATTTCTTCACCTTTGATGGTGACTTTTATTTACAACAGACTGGTATAGCCATGGGTTCCCCTTGTGGGGGTACCTTTGCAAATACCGTGATGGTGGCATGGGAAAGGAATTTTCTCTTCAAGGACACCATTTTTCAAGAAAGAGTTGCCTGGTATACCCGTTACCTTGATGACATCTTTATTGTATGGAGTGGGGACAGACAGTCTGCAGACTCTTTCATTTTGAAGATGATTGGTTTTACTAATTTCCTTGAATTTACATATGATTTCCAAGATAATTCAATTACATTCTTGGATGTTTTGTTAACTAAAAATTACAACTTAAAAACATTCACATCTAGAATCCATCGGAAATCTACTTACTCAAATTCATTCCTCCATTTCTCTAGCTGCCACCCTCTACACCAGAAGAGAGGAGTTGTGAAGGGACAACTGGTTAGGGCAGCTAGGATGTCAACATTGGAAGGGGATTTTTTAGATGAATGTAGAATATTAAACAACATGTTTAGAAGTAGAGGTTATCCCATTACCTTATTGGATGAACTTACAAGGGAGGTTTCATTAAAAAGAAAGCAAGGGTCTTTTACACCTATTTTGAAATACATGGTAGACAATTTGGTTGAACAGACTGATGGGTCTATTGTTGGAACCAATAGTCCTACCTTAGATTCCCAACCCCTTTAAATTGTTGATGGCCCTTGCAAGGACTACATTGGGACAAATTTTATAACCACCTTTTCAAAGGATGCACCTACCATCAAGTCAATTATAGTTAAGAACTGGTCATTCTTATTGGATGATGCCTCTTTGAGGAACTGCCTTGGTGAACAACCAACTATTACATTTAGGAAAGGCAGAAATTTAAAAAGTATTTTAGAGACAAGACAGCATGGGTGCCATCACCCGCATTGTGGTATGTCCAAATGTGGGGCTTGTAGGATGTGCAAATACATTTTTGTTTCAAAACATTTTGAAATTAAGGGTAAAAAATTATTTTTGAATGATAAATTCAATTGTAATAGTAAGGGAGTTGTATACATGGCTTTGTGCCGCAACTGTCCTTCATTCTATATAGGGAAAACGGATAGAGCTATCAAAAATAGAATACATGAACATGTCTATGCTATCGCTAAATGTAATACCACAAATGTGTTGGCTAGACATGTCCTATCCTTCCCTGACCATGAATTTCAGTTTATGGTTATAGAGAAAATCTTGGATAATGTGAGAGGTGGCCCAATTTCCCTACAACTTGAGGAAAAGGAATTACTTTGGCAGCTGAAACTTAATGCTTCGGTGTCTCCTGGCTTAAATGACACCATTTCTATTATGAGCCTTTTAAAATTGAGGGCTTTGTTTCGATAGGAATGTGGGTATTGATATAATGATTATTTTATTTCTATTTTCTAATGTTTTAATGTTCTTGGATTTTAAGATTACATTTCACTTTAATTATGTCATTATCAGGATGTGATGTCATTCTTATTTTTGTATTTAATTGTCTGTTTCCCTTATGATTTTATCTGATGAAGTTTATCGATTTTGTATAAACGAAAGTGCTCAGTTTAACTAACTTTGTGTCCAGAGTGGTGTTTCCTTTTGGATTTCTACAGTTTGGTGTTTTCTTAGTTTGTCAAGCTTTAGCCCTGTCCTACTTAATACCTTCCTTAACCTATGGTGCACCATTGTTAATTAACTTGCAATCTTCCTTAAAAGTAAAACTAGAATCATGATATAACAAAATTGACAAATTTGCTACTAGTAGTCACCATTCATCCCATCATTGCATTGCCTTAAGGAAACCAGTGGCTCAAATTCCCCCACTACTAACTACTCCTTCAGCTAACTACCTCATATAAACTTATCTATAAACCATAAGACTGCCCTGCCCTCAGCTCCTTATTTGTCCCCTACTTAGACCTCTAAGATCAGAACACCAACACCTACTCCAAATTCACAAACCAAAACCACTTGTAGGAAAATCTTATACTCCTGAATCACTGCCAGATTATGGAATAACCTTCCTTCTTCTATCCGCAGAGAACAATGTCCTTCTAACTTCAAAACTGCCCTTCATAAACATCTCCTCTCCAACTGGATATGTGATTGTTCTATTGCTTCTTCCACCCCTCTCGATGCCATCACTTGACTCTCCTCATCAGACCCACTCTGCTCCTACACTATTTCATCTCCCCAACCGTTTTCTTTTTTATTTCTTCTCTCCCTCTCTACATTCTCTGAGAAATAGCTAGTCCAAACTCACAGTATTCTAATGACTTGAGAATTTTACTATTTGATATGTACTGTAACAATTTGCAACTCTTTTCATACTACCGTATATTGAATTTCCCATAAAACTGAGTGCATTCTCTGTACTTATCTGTATTGTGCAATCACTTTCAAGTGATACAGCATACGAAATTTATCACTACCCTGAAACTTGTAGATTGTGCCTACTGTAATTTGTGTTCATAAAACCTTACATTTTTTGCTTTTTTACATCTTTTGTTACTTTGGAAACATTGTATCTATTCTCTATTTTGTTGTTGGAGCTTTTTTCCTCGGGCTCCTACTTAAAATTGTTTGTGCCTGGCCTGGTGGACTTTCCCGGTAAACAAATGTCAATAAATAAAACAAAATAAATAAAAATAAATTAGTCTATAGTTTTTAGGATAGCTTGCAGGTTCACTCTTAAGTAGGAGTATTGTTTTTCCTGTTGTTAACCAGGTTGGTGTCTGTTTGGGGTATGCATATAAATAGTTCTTACTCATGGCTAAATCTTCATGTAAAGATGTTAATACTTTGAGCCAGAAGTTAGTACTGCATCTGTGTCTGAGGTTTTCCAATTAGTTTTTCTTAACTTTGTTTCAATCTCTCTGGAACTTCTTTTTCTTTCTTTTACTTCTTCTGTCCATTCAGCATCTTTGTTATGTCCCACAGATCTTCATAGATATTTCTCCAAAATGCATCTATTTCTTCTTCTTTGGTGGTGTTTCAATTCCTTTTGCCTTGTTTCACAATTCTCTATAAAACCATTTTGAGTCATCAATTGCTTAATTTTGTACTTTTCCTTTATATTTATCTGCATATCTTTGAGGTTTTTCTGCCTGTGCTGATTTTAGTTTGCTATTTGGGATAGTGCACAATAGATACTGATGTGTTCTGATGCTGTACATTGCTTTTATCATGTCTATCTTTCTGAATATTTTTGCTGATCTGTTCCCTTTTCTATACTCTAGCAGGGGCACTTCATGTCCTAATTGCTTTATAGTTTTCTCTATTCGATACTTCCATGATGGCATTTGATTTATCCTCTTCTTTTCCCTTACTGACCTGGGTTTTTTGTGTTAAGGCTTTACCTGTTATTAATTTAGCTGCACACTAATATACCTTATTTACCCGCGGTGGTGGTGCTGCGGTAGCGTTGTCGCCTCACAGTAAGACGCTGTCCGGTTCGATTCTCAGCTAGAGCGTCTTCTGTGTGGAGACATGCGTGAATGGGCATACCTTCGTTGAAGGTTGTGCGTCAGGGCTGGTAACTCGGCACATAAAAATCAACTACCAATCATTAGCAGACCGGAGTTCCACTGTGGCGACCCCTAACCGGGAAAAGACAAACACACACTAATATAACTTATTTATTTCTGTTATATCACATGAATTTCTATAACCATTCCTAATTACTGTGTTCATTTGTTTCATCAAACTTCTAACGTTTTGGGTTTTATTTATTGACTTTCTGTAGTCTATATTCTTCACTGATTTTAATATGTCAGTCCACCTCTATTAAATCAAGCAACTCTTCTCTTAGATCATTTTCTTCTAAACTGAGGGCACATTGTTTGTTCTCCATTTCCTGCAGGCATTATACAAAAAGTTCCAGAGCATCTTTCTGTGTCACATTCTCTTCAGTTTTGTCCTGTGTCATCCATTGCTCTTTCATATGGGAACTCACCAGCCTATCACTCCACAACATTGACTGCGTCACAGTTGCTACAGTTTCCTGTCCCTTCCCTTGCTGTGAACTTTTGTACTTGTTCTGTGAAAGATTCCAAAGTATCTTTATATGGCAACTGATCAGATGTTTCCTGCTCCACTAGTTTCTCCTTAATTTGGGGATCCTTTGCTCTATTCTGCTATGATGTTATCAGAGTTAGATTTTCTACACTAAATCCTTCACTTCGCAGCTAATTCATAACCTCATTTTTTATTTCTTTAACCTCTCCATTACTGATCCTCTTTTTTACTTTTCCTCTTTGTTTTCTTATTTTTTGTATTGTAAACTTTTCCATATTCAGATGCCTTTGCATGTATTTCTCTTCAAATATCTTTGGTGCTGCTATTTTTGTATTGATTAGTTTGGCTTTCTCCTTTGCATAAATATTGCACTATATTAAATCTGTTTTTTCTCATGTCCATATTTCTTGTTCAGATGTCTCCTGCTTCTCATGTTTCTCCTTAATTGGGGGACTCGTTCTATGGTGCTGTGGTATAACCTGTGTTAAACTTTCTACACTAAATCCTTCACTTTGCAGATATTTCATAGCTTCAGCTTCTATTTTTTTAACTTCTACTTTACTAATCTTCTGCTCTACATTCCCTCTTTGGGATCTTATTTTTTGTATTGTGAAATTTTCCATATCTGTATGCCTTTGCCTCTGTTACTATTTGAATATCTTTGGGGCTGCTTTTCTTGTATTGATTAATTTGGCTTTCTCCTTTGCATAAATACTGTATCATATCAGACCTCTCTTTTTTTCCAATGTCCATATTTCTTTTTTGCATCTTTCAAAAATCTCTAGATTTTGTTCTTTATATTTTTACACTTCCTCAATTGCTTCCTTTTCCAAACGGCCCAAAGTTTCTTGGTCTATATAATGTTTTTCATAAATCTGTTGTATTAATGAACACTTTTTTATTCAAAGCTTTTGACAGCTTTTCTTATGCAAGTATTTTTCTTTCCTCTTCATTTCTCTCAATCTTTTTTGTATAGGTTCATAGGTAGGTACTAGGCTATCTGCCCGAGGGCATTTATATGCCTAGCCAGTGTGTGTTAGCTTTCGCCACCCCATTGATTAATTAACTGAGCCTCTGTCAAGAAGAGCCAATGAAGTGATCCCAGGGGTGTATTTTCGGTTACCCATCCACTCGTCAAAGTTTCTCTTTAAGAGTGTTAGTGAGGGGCTCTGCCTAATGTAGTTAGGAATTTTGTTCCAAAGCATGGGGAGTCTCTGACAGGAATCTATCCCTCCAGCATGTTCTATTTATTGCTGTGGCAAGGTTTAGCTCACTAGAGTGAGTGGCTCGCAGTGACTTGGATTTCTTTAGGTGGCGCATGTCCATCAATTCTGAGTTGGACATGGCTTTGTAAGTGAGGCAGAGATCACCTCTGAGTAAGCGATATGCCACTGAGTACAGCTGGACTTTTTCCAGTCGGGCTGCATAGGACATATGTTTGAGGCCAGTAATCCTCTTGGTGAGGTACTTTTGTGGTCTTTCCAGCTGTTGGAAGTGTCTTGTGAGGTACATCCCAAATGGGGCATTGTACTCTATGATGGGTCTGATGAGTGACGAGTAGAGGGGCACTATAACCTCTACTTCTAGATGTGAACCCTTTAGTAATTAGATGGGCTACAGAGAAGGATTTCCTAACTACTTTGGCAATATGATTGTCAAAGGAGAGATTACTATCTACCTAGGTTCCCAGATCTCTTATTACCTCTTCTGTATTAAGGGGGCTGCCACCTATGTGGTAATTCATGGGTGTTTTGTTTTTCCCAAACGGGATGACTATGCATTTTTTTGGCATTTAGCTTGAGACCATGACTTTGACACCAGGTGTGTGTTTCAGTAAGGCCCTTTTGGAGAATGTCCGTGTCAGCCAGAGAGTCAATTATGGCTCTCAGTTTGCAGTCATCGGTGAACTTGGTTAGCCATAGTCCTCCTGTGTTTGCCTGTACTTCTGAGAAGTATATGCTGAACAGTAGGTGGTCCAGGACCGAGCCTTGTGGGACACCACTTGTGACTGGTTTAGAGCTGGACCTGGAGCCCGCTATTCTTACCGTGTGAGTTCTGTCTGTAAGCCAGTTGGCAACCCATCTCGTGACATAGGGGTTTATGTTCAGGCTGGTGAGTTTTTCCTATAATTCCCGAGTGGGGAATGGTGTCAAAAGCCTTGGTGAGGTCATGGTAGGCTGTGTGAACTACCTTCTTCTCATCTATGGCCTTGGTGACTGTCTCGAAGAAGTCAACCAGGTTTAGTAGGCATGATCTGCCCTTAAAGCCGAACTGGGTCGGGTCAAGTGTTTGGAGGTTCCCAATGTCTTTGTTAATGAGTTCCATGATGGTGCGCTCAATAGCCTTGCAGACCAGGCTAGTCAGGCTTATGGGGCGATAGTTACCAGGGTCAGTTATGGACCCTCCTTTGTGGAGCGGAATAATGGAGGATTTTATGAGGGACCTTAGTTTCTTACTGATACTGATCAGGGATGTCTTTCCTTTTTGAGTTTTGCTTTTTTTCTGAACTAGTTTCCTCCTCCTATTGTATAGCCTGTTTATGGCAGAGGTCCATTTCCTTCTCTTAGGGGAGTGAGTCTTGGTTTTGCTAGGGGTGGCACGATCCATGCATCCTTGTAGGTGTCATAGAGTGCATTTGTAAAAGTTCCTGCATCTTGGACACTGTTATCCTTTAGCATGGGGGCTGTGAAACTTACCACCTCTGTCTTAAGTAAGGTGAAGTTTGCTATAGAAAAGTTTTTCACTGTGGTTTCCTTGGTTGGAGGTGGTGGTGTGGTGTGGACATCCAGAGTGATTCATTTATGGTCTGATCTAACCAGTGACGGGTTGATCTGGTGTAAAACACCTGTCTCCCATGTTGGTGATGACCAGGTCCAATATGTTTTCACCTCTGGCAGGGGAGTTTACCAGCTGGTGCAGGGCATTTAAGTTGATAAATTCCAGGAAGAGCTAGACCTGGGAGTTTGTACTTCAGTAGTTTTCCCAGTTAACGGTAGGGTAATTGAAATCGCCCAATATCAGGGTGTTTGGTAGGACCTTCATGTTTTCCAGTGTCTCCAAAAAAACGGAGTGGTGGTCCTGGGTCATAGAGGGTGATCTGTAGCAGGCCACAATTTGCATTGCAGATTTGCCTGATGTTAGTTGCACATGGATGATCTCGGAGGTATCATGCTGCGCCACTAACCTGGAGGTGTAGGTATCCTTGATGAATATGGATACACACCCTCCTTTTGTGTTTCGGTTCATGTTCTGTGGCCGAAATGTGTGGTATGAGTTGTAGCCTGGTAGTGCTGGGGTGCTCTGTGGAGCCTCAAACCAGGTTTCAGTTTCTGCACAGATGTCGATGTTCTCCATACTGAGGAGTGCTTCGAGCACATGCATTTTGAGATTTAAACTCCTGGCATTGAGTAGCATAACCCTCATTTTTTTTATATCTTCTGTCTAGAAATTCTGGGCTTCTTGCATAATAGGAACAATACATCATTTCTTTCTTATACTCAACAGTCCACTCTATCATCTTTATGGGTCTTTTTGGCCTATCTGTTTTTGTGATTTTTGTGGACTACTACGTCCTTCTACAACAAGGGGGCCATCCTCCCCCTTAGCCTGGCATAGCCCCATTGTAGGAATGTTTCCATGTCTTGAGGATTCTACGCTGTCATTTTTTCCAGTCCTGGCACCAGTGTGCCTACCAGGATTGGGCACTTTTTTATCCTGGGTCTTGTGCACCCAGCTATCTTTTTTTTTTACTTTGAATCTACTTCTGTCCAAGATATATGTTATATAAAATACAGTCTATATATCAATGTCATCCTGGTGAGATTTTGTGACAAATAGGCTCCACATCGTGAAGGCACTCACCAAGACTTGAGGATTCAATTCCAGCAATACAACTCTCCTTTGCTTGCTGACTTATCTCTTCATTCGGACCCTCTCTCTCCATTTGGACCATCTGTCTCTCCATTCAGATTCTCCATTCTGGCTCAGTATAGGTGGCTCCATTTGCAATGAGCTCTTCACACAATTGTGTATTACTTTTGAGGTTGTGGACATAGCTAAAGAATGCCTTGTGGTCGTCTTTCCTGTGAGGTCAAATTTGACTTTGGTAGATTATTTGCCCTCTGTGCTGCTTGTTAATAATTTGATGAGAGTGCTTTTATCCTGCTGGGTACTGCACCTTCTAATTTTTGCCATGAATTTCATCCTTTGGTTATACAGCCTATTGACTTTGTGATTCCATGAGGGTGGCTTTTTTTTTTTTGATTTAGTACAGCTGCCTCTATGCAGCTATTGACATGCTTGTATAGAATTTCTTTGAACAGTTCTGCATAGGCAGCAGTGTTCTCAGGGTTTATGGGGGCTTCAAATTTTGCCAGGTTATCAAGTAATAGCAGGAAGTTAGCCTTAGAGTAGTTCATTAATATTTCAGGGTTAGTTAGGGCTGCAGGTTTTAGTTTTACTTCAAAGGAGACCATTTTGTGGTCTGACCTTCACAGAGAAGACTTTACACTAGAGTGTGTGTAGCACTCTCCCATATTAGTGAGGACAAGATCCAGTATGGTTGCACCCCTGGATGGTGTATTGACAACCTGTTCCAGGTAGTTTATGTTTACAAAATCCAGGAATCTCTGTACCTGTACATTTGGTGCCGTATCGGATTTCCAGATAATAGTGGGGTAATTAAAGTCACTCATGAATATGGTATTGGGTTGGATGGGTAAGTGTTTTCAGTAAATTTAAATCCATGGCAAGAGTTTCATGGGTCATGGAGGGGGACCTATAGCTTGCAAGGAAGTGGTATTGGGTTTTGCTTATGTTTATTTGAGCATGGAGAAGCTCAAGTTCATTGTCCTGTATGACCATCCTTGAGATATATTTATTTTTGATGTAAACTGATACAGCTCCACCTTTAGTCCCTGTCTGTGTAGTAGCTAGTCTAAATGTGTGAAAGACATTATAACCTTGCAATGTTGTGCTCTCCATGGTTTTAAACCATGTTTCAGCAATTGTATAGAGGTCAGCATTCTCTAGGGTGAGAAGAGTTTCTAGGGAGTGGAGTTTTTTGTTTTGACTCTTAGCACTGAGCAATACCTTTTGATTTTTTTGGTTTTGATTTGCTATGTCAGAAGAACTTTCAGCTTGGCATTGCCTAAAAAAGGCACTATGGAGGAAGACAATGTTTTAGCTAACATTCACTACAGGGGAGAGGTGCAGACCATCCCTGGCAAAGCAGCATGGTCTGTTGATCATCTCCTTCCATGCTGACAAATATTGCACCCCTTATAATGAAACCAGAACTAAGCCAATTAGTCAGTCATCTTTTTTTCATATTGTGGCATCTTCCTTGGAGAAAATAAAATGCTACTCAATGCTAAGCTAATACCAGCCTGGGGCACATATTCCTAGAGCTCCATAATGGTGGCTTGATGGTTAGCCATTCAGAAGAAAAAAATATGTTGAATTCATTTTAAATGACAGCACTATACATTTAACATTTAGCACAGGTTAAAGGATACTGAAACCATTTTTAAGGGTATTATATAGGTCTTTTGTATGAATCTGATATTAAAATGTTAAGTAATCCTACAATACCAAAATTCTATTGTCTACTTAAGCCCCACATAAATACTGTTTCACACAAAAAGCAAAAATGTGTCATATCTTATTTTCATGTTGTTGTTGTTGTGTCTTTCGGCTTTTCCCGGTTAGGGGTCACCACAGTGGAACTCCGATCCGCTAATGATTGGTAGTTGATTTTTACGTGCTGAGTTACCAGCCCTGATGCACAACCTTCAACGAAGGTACGCCCATTCACGCATGTCTCCACGTAGAAGACGCTCGAGCTGAGAATCGAACTGGACAGCATCTTACTGTGAGGCGACAACGCTACCGCAGCACCACCACCGTGGGTCTTATTTTCATAATTGTTACAAATAATAAATGTGCTTACTCCACAAACTACTTATTAGACAATAAAAATATTTGGGTTCCTGTTATTCGATTGACAGGACTTTCATCAAATGTTGTACAATCAAATGAAAAGTACGAAATAACTTTTATCAACAGTGGAGCTTTCTTTTTTTCTCCACTGCTGTGCAATCTCAGAGTAGGTGTAATTAAGTTTTGGGGAGTGTGGGAGATGCAGAATGGGCTTGCCCACACCCCTAGTAAAGAAGACTTGCCTCCAAGGTTTGGCAAAACTTGTTTCACTCCTTTTTTGCCAGTTGTACAGCACTCAGTGGAAGTGCTGGCAACAGAGTGACATGTATCCATATATTCATATCAGAGTTCAAGGAGCTTTCTATAACTCGTAAGAAAAGCCTATGTCATGTGTGAATATTATATCCAGTTACCATGCTGCTGTTTAATTCACCTCTTTCCATTTAAAAGATCAGGTCAGCAATTATATAAACTATTGGTCTGTTTTTTAAAATTAGACCACCTCTTCATCACAAGAGAGTCTCTAATAGCTATATGATCAAATATTTACTATCTTGAAGAAATTATGGGGCAAGTTATTAGATGACTCACTTTTTCCAAAGCAAGTTAAGGTTTCCACAGATCTCATACAGCAAAGGCTGTAGCATTGAAGACTTTGTGGTAAACAATTTTAGAACAATGCAAGGTACTGATATATATACAGGCAGAAGTCCCCTGTTGCAGTTGTTTGTGTGCCCTTATATTACAAAATGGCAAAATAATTCTGTCATTTAAACAGTTTAGTTGCATTACCCATGGTGTAGTCTTCAGTTTAAATTATGTTTGCAGGAGGAGCACATCAGGAACATAAAAATAAGAAAGCAAAGAATGGCTGAGCAGCACATTTTGTAGAACATTTGGGTCTTCCTGATGGACTTGGATTGTTCTAATATAGATGCCATAAGGTCAACAGTAGAAATAGGCAAAACAGCAAAGATTCACTTCTTCAAAAGGAGTCTTTTGATTTTGAAGTTTAATACTTTGATGTCAGATAGTTTGAATAGTACATATAATCAGAGATATTTATTTGGTTAATTATTGGATATTCCTATTATTTCATTAGTGTTTTTTAATTAATGACATGGTTTGTTGTGTATTTAAAAGTTGGTTTTATTTAAAGGGTATTGTTCCTTGGAAGGCTTTTTTTGCAGAACAACTAGGAATCACATTTAATAAAGTACCAGATGCTAATGGTTTTGTTTATTTTATTAATCATATGATTCATGTTTACATGTTGCAGACACCAAGAGAGCTTTTTCTTGACACAGGGTAGGACAGGGATGGGATGCTGTAATGTCACGACATACTGGCACTTTACCAAATGCCAATCAAACTTCCACATCTGTAATCTTGCCAGAGCTACCATTGGGACTGAGGAGGCCTTATAGCATAGAGTCCTTACATTTTTCCTTGCAGGGATATGGCTTTGCTGCAAGACAGATATAATTTGTAAGAAACAGAGCCTATTACAGAGGGAAAAATGCCCTTTAGCCCATTGCATCTAGGTGGGTTCCTAGGAATCAGACTTGACTTGAGGGGTCAGGTGTGACTTTGCAAACATATCAAGGTGACTTGCCCTTTTAGGGTAGGATCCTCAATCATACAATAGTTCAGGTAAGTGCACATATACATGACCTTAGCATTATGTAAATACCCCAGATGCAGTAGATAAAATAAAAGAAGAGGAAGTGAAATGAAAGTGGAAACCCTATATCCAAAATAATATGCAATACCTGTGCATTTAACAATAAAGATAAGTGCAAACAAGTATCTTTTACATCCATGGATATTTGGTGAAAGCAGAAGAGGAAGTAGGTTTTGCAATGAACTTTTTGAATTTTGGCAATTTCTGAAACTTGTTTAACCTTGATATATCTAGTATAGGTCTGCAAGGCCCATCTTTCCTCCAAACTAAGAAAAGTCTTGCATAAAAATCTGTGCCTCATTTGTTATTTGGTACTCCATCTCTACATCTGCCTATAAGAAAAGACCCTGTAAGTGTTGCTGCACCAGATGCCCTAGTTCCTTGGGCAATGGGGGGAATCCCTGCAGATTTTAGCTTTTATAAGAAATGCAGCCTGTATCCTAGAGAGTCCAAGGACCCATTTATCTTTTGTGATTGTTTCCACTCTTCTGCAAGCAGGACTGAATGGCCTCCTACCCTTTGGTTGTTGATAATGGGAAGAAAGATGGAATCAGAGGGTACTTGGGTTGAGCTGGTATTCAGTGGTATGGGGAAGTCACAGTTGCTCTATATTGGGGGTCTTGGCCTGAGGGCAACCAGGCTTCCCATTCTGGTCACAGTGTCTTTTCCCCCGTGCTGTCCTTTCTTGCATTTTGGCTTTCTTAGTTTGTCTTGACTCCAGTGGAAAGGTCAGGTGTTGTTTGGGTAAATGCAGTTGTATTTTTGTTCGGGAAAGTGAAACTACTGTTTTGCTGATTGTATAGTATTCCCCCTTTCCACCGGTTTCTTAGGCACTTATCCGCAGTGTCTCCTTTCCTAGGTACCCACAGAAAAGCTAAACTTTTACATGTTTTGGCAGAGGCAGAGTCATCAGCCATGCTTATCTCTTTACAAATGACCCAAAGGCAGCTACCTTATGTGACTGCACTCATAACATCATAGCCACACTTGGATTGTGTGCCTACCAAAATAAAAAGAAAGTTGGGCCATCATAATTTTATATATCAGGGGCTGATCTTCAATTTACCCATCTCCATCCTTTAGTTAAGAAATAAGAGTTTCCTGTGATTTCAACAAATGGGACTGGCAATTTAGAGCACTTAAGGCCAGGGTAGCACAGGTACAGACTTTTTTTTAAAGCAGGCTAGTATCTTACCTTCCTTTTCACTGGGAAGATGTTTCTTGGGTGGAATCTCATTACACCTCTTGCTAGCATCAGGGACATCACAGCTGAATCAGCAACTGTATTCTTGTATGAGTATTTGCAGGACTCCATGAACCTACAGAAGTACTCAGGCTTCCTTAGAGCAAGGAGATGGGACCCATGCTCCAGAGGGACGCTAGCAAAAGCACTCCCTAAGGTCTGTAAAACTTTAGGAATAGCAAATGGCTTTAGCAAGCCTACAAGCTCTCTGTATCATTTCTGAGCATCATTCTCTTCTTTAGATTCCCATATGAGGAGCTCCTTTCTACTGGGAATATCTCCAAATGAGACAGCCTTTAGTGAAAAAACAGAGAATAAGGCATCCTTAGTGTCTGCCCCATAGCTGAAAGTGAAGACATCTGTCAAATTAGTCAGAGTTAGAAGGGAAAGGCATCTCTTTTCATCTTCTGAACAGGGACCCCAGACATTAAAGGTTAATCAGAAGGTGTCCGAATGTTTTTAAGAAAAGGAAGAACTCCTAGGCCAGCTTTATTAAATCCAGGGTGGGGGACATGGGATGGGGGAAATGGAGGATGCACCAAGTTCAAGCTGTAGCAGATGACAAGAAACTGTGGACTGATCTTACTCTTGGGTATGGTGACCACTTACAAGCCTCAGGACATCGGTTAGCAGTCTGTACTTCAATCTTGGTCTTGCTGACATCTTTGTGAATGAACACTGGAGGAATATTACCCTGACCCTCAGAGATCTTAAACTGGATTTTGTAACTAAGAGCCCTTGCAGAGTTTTCAGAACAAACTTGATGCTGTAGGAATTGCCATCATCTGGATGGATGGTGGCCTCGAGAGGGGTAATGCCAATTGCCTCTGCCAAACTGGGTATGAAAGTCATGAACTGAAAAAGTACTTCACCAGACCCTAAGCCCTTAAACCTAAGGAAACTTTCAAACTCCAAGTGACCGTCTTCATTCTCTTGATAATCCCACACTCATTAGTCTTCAGTCAGTTTTTCTTTGGTGGAGCATTTTTAGAGGACCTTGCCAATATTGTGGTGGCCCAGGACAAGGCAGTCAAACTACTCTTAAGACAGCATCACAGAGGCATTTCATTCTGTCTCTCTGCTTTATAGTCATTTTGTTGAAGAATGCACAGTACGGACAAGAGATAATGATGTCCTCTTTTCCCATGATGAAAACACACTGGTCATGGAAATCTTTATGTGAAACTTACTTTCCTCAAGAGATACAAAAATTTTGTTTTGTAACCTCTAACACCTTCCTTGACACCTGTGTAAACTCTTGTGTAAAAGAACATGCATTCACTAATAGGATACTCATCTATTCTGTGGAACCCAGGCCATCCTGACAGACTGACACAAACTACAGCAAGAAAGAAAGAAACAAAGACAGCTTAGGCTAAAGTATTGCTTTTATCACAGACGAGCTGATATCCAGATGGGAAGGTATCTGCCAAGCCTTGGGGGAAAGGTGCTAAGTTCTGAAAATCAGGCAGAATGATGGACCTTCTGCAGAATTCTCAAATGTAGGTAACACTGTGAGAGAAAACAATATGATGAGCATTATTGATTATTATAAAGGACATTAAGGAATGTACATAAATTAAGGAAGAAAATCACTGCGCTCTGCAGGAAATCAACCAAGTTCACCAAATCTGGCTAGAAAGTGGCAATGGACAGATAAAGTTGATTTACAGAGAGTTATTTATTTAACATTTGCTTACTGGGAAAGTCAAACTTGGAACAAAGCCAATTTTCAGCGAAGGCCTGGGGAGAAACGCTCCAGACGACTGTCTTTGTAACGTGGGAGAAAACCGGTACACCCAGAGGAAACCCACACGAATGCAGGGAGAGCATGCAAACTCTGTACAGAAGGCACCCCAGCTGAGAATTGAACTGGAGAACCTCTTGCTGTGAGGCAACAATGCTACTGCTGCACCACTGTGCCATCCAATCTGTGGAGTGGGAACCTAGACAGGCTATGGGGAAGCTCAGGACTAGCTGGGAATCAGAAAATGACACATGAGAAGAGAAGAAGGAGAAGGTGTTTTGGGTAAGGTTTGCAACATGATGAGTAAACCTAAGACAAGAACACCATTTTGTGATACACACATGCAGGATTTACACAAATAGCATAGGCTGCCAAGAAAGATGAGAAGCAAAGTGTGGTAGGATACAGAAGATTGCTGCAGATGTGTACAATCTGAGGTGGGGTTTGGACATACCTCTCAACTATCCCTGACCTTAATCCAATATTTTGCTCTGTTCCTTCTAATCCCTAGTAAAACTGTTAATTTTGAGAGAAAAGGTGGTGGACTATATCTAATAATTAATGACAATAATTACAGTTACAGACTTCTTTTGGTTCAGAAAATGCATGTTACTTCACTTTCGTTTATTCTGTCAACTCATTATGTTAATGGCACTAATATTTTAAGAACTATCAAAGATTATTTTTGGATTTGTCCCAGTTCTGGAGGTAAGAGGTTGAAAGCTCTGGGGTTGGAGTTGGCTAGATGAAAGTGAAATTCTTGTTTGCTCAATTTTAAGCAGTTGCTGCTATGTAGCTTTGAAAAACTAGGATGCATTTGTGAGAAGTAACATGGACTACTTAACTAGACATCTGATAAGTATAGACAGAGTAGGTATAATTGCTGTCTGTGGAAGAAAATTACTACTTGTCTGTTACTGTTCACATATTATTCTGGCTTTGTGATTTGTGTGAAGTAACTTGGAATATTTTAATGTGTGGCAACTGTTTGTTTGGAACAAAGGTGAAATGCATTACATGGACATCCTTTTTTATCGCAATTTGACATCTACGTTGTGCATAGATGTGACTATAACTGCATGGGGGAATGTCTGAATGAGCATTACTGACCCTTGTCACTTTTTGCTAATCTGAGTGTGGATAGCTTTTGATGTACCAAGTATCCCTTAAGCTGCATTAAGAGGTTCACTGCTGTAGCAGAGGAAATGTTTTCTCCTTACCATCCCTAACAAGAGGGACAGCCAATGGTGACAATAAAAAGAGAGGTATTTGTATTATTTCTGTCCTCTCCTTTAAACATCATACTGCAGAAATAAGTGTAAGCAACCAAACTATTCCAGGTATAGTAGCACGTATAAGCACAGGCACTTGAAGATAAAATCCACTTTATTCGATAAGAACACAATAGTTGAGCGCTTTCATCTACGCACAGGTAGACTTCATCAGAACAACTTCACATTTAATTCCTTGGGTTAATATAGACCCAAGCAGCCAATCCATTTGCCAAATTGTGTTAACAAGCATTAATCACATGTAATTGAAAAAATTATGTACTCATTAAAAATATTTAAAGTCATAGAAAAACATTGAAAAAACATTAAAAATATTTTTTAAAAATATTTAAAAAAAAATGTTTTAAAGTGCCCTGTGCTTTGAACTGACGAATGAATAAATACATTGATAACCTTTCTAGGTGTAATCTAAGCTTAATATATAAAATTAATACTTTCCTTAAATGTTAACTCATCAATTATAACTCAGTTGTTGAAACTATAATGAACTTGTTGTCTATGAAGTCTATGAGGCTTCCTCATTATAAAATACAATGTAGGACTTAAACCATAGTAATTCACTATGATGCCTTATACTCGTATATTAATGTATGTTATGATCCAAGATGGGTTTGATAGAAATGTTCTCATTTAAACCAGGATACATGGAGGCATTCAATTTTATCTGCCACTTCACTTCCCTTTCACCTAGTTTCTTCTTGACACAACCCCCTCTAGGGTTAGGATGTATAATCTCCAAAATGCCAAAAAGAAACCTGTCACACTTTTCATTTCCTTTTAAGTGTTTCCATAAAGCATTTTTCCTCTCTCCTGTTAATACAGTAATAGTGGTCATATATCCTGTTTCAAAGGCATCTATCAGTTTTGCCTACATAGAAACAGGCACATTTCGTACATTTAGCTAGGTATACTATGTGGGATGTTCTACAATTACCTCTTTGAAATATAACTTCAGTAGTGTTGGTATCCTCTAATAATAGCTTCTTGGTATTTATGATATATGTACACTGGTTACATGTACCACATTTTTGTGTGCCCATCTGCATATCCTTCCTCTTACCATCCGTTATTTTGTGCTCAAACTCATTTTTCAAATTAAATCCATTTCTGTATATGAATGAAGGTCTTGTTCCTATAATATTGTATATATTGTTATCGATTCTCAACACATTCCAGTTCCTTTCTACTATTTCCTTTATATCTTGTATATACGGTGCAAATTGTAGGATACATGCTCGAGAATAATTGTTGACACTACTCTTACTGTGACTCCCTGTCCCTTTTAATGTGTCTTGCACAACTGACCCCAAAATAGGTTTATACCGGGTGTCTCTATTACTGACTACATAATCTTTTAATTCAGTAATCATATTGACTGGATAACCCCTAGCTCTAAACATCTCTCCTATAAAGTCCAATTCAGCTAACAAGTCATCAAAATCAGATGTCATTCTTGCTGCTCTAATGAATTGTCCCTTTATTATACTTCTTTTTTGTGAATAGGGATGGCAGCTAGTATATTGTAAATATGAGTTGCTGAAGGTGTTTTTTCTGAATATGTTAGACTTGAATCCATCATGTCCGATACTAATACAGGTATCAAGATATGATATAGAATTAGAGTCCATGTTGTGCGTGAATTTCAAGAAGTCACTTCTAGTGTTTAAATAATTCATAAATTCATTGAGTTTAACCTCTCCCCCATTCCAAATTATAAATATATCATCCAAACACCTCGTGTATAGGTTAAAGTAACCTTTCCATTCAGTTTGTAAAATATATTCATTCTCCCAATCTAATAGGAATAGGTTGGCAAATATGGGAGCGCAAGCTGCTCCCATAGCTACACCTTTACTCTGTCTGTAGTAGTCACCTTCAAAATACACATAATTGTGTGTTAACACAATATCAATGAATTCCATCACTAGTAACCTCTTGTCCCAATCTAAAGTACTATACTTGTCAATGCTATTGCTGAATCTCCTCATCCCCTCATCCAAGGGGATGCTGGAAAAAAGGTCTACCGCATCTATGGTAACCAGATGTATACTTGTGGTGTACAAGTTAGGAGTTAGTCTCCCTAGAAAGTCCCATGAGTCTTTTAACAAGTGTCTGGTGTTTTTATATGAAGGCTTTAACCATTTATCTATTACAGATCCAAAAAGAAAGGTTTTAGATCTGTTGCCAGATATGATCGGACGAAATGGGGGATCATTCACATTTTTGTGTACTTTAGGTATCCCTACTATAGTACTAATTACAGGAAACTCAATTTTTAAATAGTTATACATGTCAGCATCAATTCTTTCGTCTAACAACAGTTCTTGCAAAAACAAGTCAATTTTTACGATAACCTATATTTACTTCATTTATAGATGAAATTTCATAGTTATCAGAATTTAATAATATACAATTAATTTTGTTGATATATTCTGTCCCATTATATAACACAACACCCCCTCCTTTGTCAGGTTTCATAATGCGTATATTACAATTCATTTTTAATTCCTTAAGTAAATTATGCTCAGTGTAACTTAAATTATACTTCATTTTATTATTTTTACACTTATTTGCATATTCGTACATTTCATCAATTACCAACTTTTCGAATGTAGCTAAAGTATTGTTCAAGGGTGGGGTGTAAGTGCTTCTCTTACTGAATTCACCCCTTACCTTGTACTGCTTACCTTCTAACAGTACACTAAGGTTTATTTTACGTATATATTTCTTGAAGTCTATCACATGTTCTACTATATTAATTGTCTTATTGGGGACAAATTTCATTCCTTTAGTAAACAACTGGAAATGTTCTTCTTTGACGTCTAGGTGTGTATAGTTAAAAATATTGTATTCACCTAAACTATAATGAACTTCGTTGTGTTTCAATATGTTAACATCTTTCCTCTGATCCATTCCCCATTTGTTTCTTTGCTGGTTTCTTCCTTGGTCCTCTCTCCAATTGTAATGATTCTTGCCCTGCCTCACTTCTGTAACTTTCCGTGTTTCTCTTTCTTCTAAAAAATAAATAAATACTAAGAAGCTATTATTAGAGGATACCAACACTACTGAAGTTATATTTCAGAGAGGTAATTGTAGAACATCCCACATAGTATACCTAGCTAAATGTACGAAATGTGCCTGTTTCTATGTAGGCAAAACTGATAGATGCCTTCGAAACAGGATATATGACCACTATTACTGTATTAAAAGGAGAGAGGAAAAAAATGCTTTATGGAAACACTTAAAAGGAAATGAAAAGTGTGACAGGTTTCTTTTTGGCATTTTGGAGATTATACATCCTAACCCTAGAGGGGGTTGTGTCAAGAAGAAACTAGGTGAAAGGGAAGTGAAGTGGCAGATAAAATTGAATGCCTCCATGTATCCTGGTTTAAATGAGAACATTTCTATCAAACCCATCTTGGATCATAACATACATTAATATACGAGTATAAGGCATCATAGTGAATTACTATGGTTTAAGTCCTACATTGTATTTTATAATGAGGAAGCCTCATAGACTTTTTCAACAAGTTCATTATAGTTTCAACAACTGAGTTATAATTGATGAGTTAACATTTAAGGAAAGAATAAATTTTATATATTAAGCTTAGATTACACCTAGAAAGGTTATCAATGTATTTATTCATTCGTCAGTTCAAAGCACAGGGCACTTTAAAACATTTTTTTTTTAAATATTTTAAAAAAATATTTTTAATGTTTTTTCAATGTTTTTCTATGACTTTAAATATTTTTAATGAGTACATAATTTTTTCAATTACATGTGATTAATGCTTGTTAACACAATTTGGCAAATGGATTGGCTGCTTGAGTCTATATTAACCCAAGGAATTAAATGTGAAGTTGTTCTGATGAAGTCTACCTGTGCGTAGATGAAAGCGCTCAACTATTGTGTTTTTATCGAATAAAGTGGATTTTATCTTCAAGTGCCTGTGCTTATACGTGCTACTATACCTGGAATAGTTTGGTTGCTTACACTTATTTATACAGTTGACTGTTCTGGTACGCTTTTACTTATCATACTGCAGAAGTTAACTCTCACCTTTTTTATTACCCCGAGGAGTAGGGGAAAGACAGAGAATTCATACATAAATAGACCTGCCAAGTTTATGGAGAAGGCATGCACTGCCCAAGCTTGTTTGTGTGGTGCTCTGCAGCAGAATTATCAGCTGTCTGTTGCAAAGATGTCTATTTCAGATACCCTGCCCCCCACCTATGTGTGAGATCCAAAAAGATATCCTGATTTGGCATCCACTCACAGGAACCTGCAGATGTCATGCTGCACCAGACAATTTCACTGGAATGGTATGTAGGTAGTTCTCACAATTGAATGTGCTTCCATGGCAACCTCCCCAGCTTGCAAAATCATCCTGCAAAATGCATAAAAACATGAATTCCCAATTGTTTATGTAACACATGATAGTTGTACAGTCTCTTATGATGGTCACAACTCCTGATTTCCATATTGATTTGAAAGCCTTAGGAATCAAGATGACCATCATCCTTTATTTACATTTGTTTTCTCCTTGGGTTTCAGACAAAATCTGTGATTTTCTGGCAAATTACGGAGGACTGAATTCATCAAATAATGATAAATATTTGAGTTTCAGACTTCATGCCCTTCAGAAAATGCATGCTAAAGCAAAATCTTTTATTCTACCAATGTTCTTTGTTTGTAAGAGCAATATTTAAAAGTTGCTTCTATTTTGGGCCTTTATTCTTCCTATTATTTTTTTGCTTTTGTCCAGATTTCATGCACTTCGAGGTTGTCAGGTGTGGTCTCAGGCATCTGCAGTTAGGGTTTAATTTGGGTGCGACTATTTGAAGAATACTACTGGGTTTGTTTGAACCTGCTAGCTCTGCCACAGCAACTACGGTTTTATGCAAGTAAATACTGGAATGGCACACTTCAGAAATTGGTTGTATTAGTGTCATATGTTTGTTAGCAACCACTGGAGCTTTCCCTTTGGGTAACCTTGTTAGGGTTACCATAATGATGTCTGAAGCCATATATCCTAGAATATTCAAATTATTTTGCAGACTCAGTGGCTTGGAGTACTATCTCTTCAATGAAATCATTCAAGAACACAACCTTTTCCTAATGAAGGAGGGCCTCCTGATGTGTAGTAACTACTAAAGCATTCAGAAAAAAAAGAAGTTATGTTCTTACCATAACGTTCCATGTGAGTTGTTCATCTCGCCTTTGTTCTTACACGTGGGTATGGAGCCAGTCCATCGGCTCCGAGTCGGCCACTTTCCAAGCTCAAGATCTTTCAGTAGCTTGAGGCACAGCACCTATCCCATGATGCTCTCTGACTAATCCTCAGATCTAGTTTGCTGAATCCAGCAACAAAGGAACAGCCTAACATACCCTAAATGTCAATATGTGTATATATAAAAAACATATAAAACACACACACACACATATATATATATATATATATATATATATATATATATATATATAAATACAGTTAACCATAGGAAGAAATTCTGGCAGAAGGAAAGGACAGTAGACAAACCCAACCAGACCTCCAGTCATAACCAGTCTTCAAGAACCCGGAGGGGGATGGAGGGTGGGAAATGTAAGAACAAAGGCGAGATGAACAACTCACATGGAACGTTATGGTAAGAACATAACTTCTTCATGTGAAGTTGTTCAATCTCGCCGTTTGTTCTTACACGTTGGTAGCGTCCCAAGCACCCAAATCCTGGATGGCTCACGGGAGTACATTCCTGAGAATGGTGGAATCAAAGGAAGCTCTGTCCCTGGAGGTCCTGTCCACTTTGTAATGAGTGATAAACATATGTGGTTTTGACCAAGTGGCTGCTGCACAAATGGTGTCCAAAAGCAAACGAGCTGTGTGAGCTAGAGATGTGGATATCGCCCTAGTGGAATGAGCTTTCACCTTGTATTCTAAGGTCTGATTCGTTGAAGAGAATACAAACTTTATGCAATCTGATAACCATTTAGACAAGGTAACTTTAGACACAGATAGCCCTTTTTTGTTATCAGCGTAGGAGACAAAAAGTTGTTCAGATTTTCTAAAAACCTTTGTTCTGTCCAAGTAAAATCTCAATTGTCTGTGGACATCAAGTTTATGCAGCATATACTCCATTTTGAGAGAATGATGTCTGAAAAAAGTGGGCAACTCAATAGACTGATTCAGATTAGTTTTGAGCAGACCTTCGGAAGAAAAGAGGGATTTGTCCTGAGAGATACGCTATCAGGAAAAAATACCAAGTAAGGGGGCCTAGTAGAAAGAGCTTGAAGTTCAGAAATTCTACGAGCTGAAGTGATAGCCACTAAAAATAATGTTTTTCATGATACGAATTTCAAGGGGCAAGAGGATGCAGGCTCAAAGGGGGGAAGCATCAACTGAGATAATATTAAATTTAGGTTCCATGGTGCAACTGGTTGATGGGTGGCCTTAGGTGATGAGTCCCTTTCAAAAAAGCTTTACATAATCTGTGTGACATAAGATTAGATCCTTCAATCCCCAAGTGAAAATTAGATATAGCGGCCAATTGAACTCTAACAGTGGCCGCTGCAGCACCTTCCTGAAAAATTGTTGTGAGAAATTCCAGAACCATATCAAGAGGGGCAACATAGGGATCAATATCACGTTGAGAGGCCCAGTAAACAAAACGTTTCCATTTACTACTGTACAGTTTCCTAGTGGAGACCTTATGAGAGGAAACCAGAATATGTTGAACTTAGGAAGAAAGATTATATGACCTGGCTAGGTTGAGAAGTGGAGCAGCCAAGCTGTCAGTTTGAGGGACTGAAGAGAGGGGTGCAGAACTCCTGACAAATGTGTCAGAAGGTCTAGCACTGGGTCCAGATACCAAGGTTCTTCCAGTTGATATTAGTGAAGAAAGGGGAACCATATCTGCCGAGGCCAAAAGGGGGCTATCAGAATAACTGTCCTTCCTGAGCCCTTTGCTTTCATCAAGAATCCGGGAATCAGTGGGGTTGGAGGAAAGGCAGACAGGAGACCAGAGGGCCAATCGTGCACAAGTGAATCCCTGGGACTGTCCCCTGGTGGAGGGTTGAGGACAAAATAGCTTCTGTATTTGGCATTCATCGGAAATGCAAAAAGGTCATAGCAAGGCTAGCCCCACTGCAGAATATCCTTTCCACCACATTTTGTTTGAGGGACCACTCGTGGGGTAACAGAATTGCTCTGCTCAGTTTGTCCGCTATCATGTTGGATTTCCCCGGGATGTGCGTTGCTAATAGAAAGCGCCCGGTGGACACAGCCCACTTCCAAATCCTCAAAGCTTCTCGGCATAAAGGTAAGATTTGGTTCCCCCCTGTTTATTGATGTACCAGACTACCGACATGTTGACTGTCTGAATTGCAATCATCCCCTGAGGTAGAGAGTCGTGAAAGTGCTGCAACGCTAAAAGCACTGCTCTCAACTCCAGGACGTTGATGTGCAAATGACATTCTATCTCTGACTAGGTGCCTTGGGCAGTCTTTCCCAGAAAAAGCCCCCCGCCACCCTATCAGGGAAGTGTCCGTGGTCACCGTGGCTACTGGAGGGGGTAATACAAATGGTCGACCTACTCTCACCTGGTGGCTGTTCAACCACCAGAGAAGGTGTCTTTTGCAAGCATCCATCAACAGAATCTTGAATGACATTGGAAGCTGTTGGTAGGACCACTGGGTGAAAAGCAACCATTGGAGTATCTGCATGTGCATCCAGCCCAGAGGTACTGCTATGAGGGAAGCTGCCATTGTGCCTAAGAGTTTTAACACCTGAGAAGCAGGTACTTTCTTTTCTTGTAGCAAGCATGACACCTGATTTCTTAGGGAGATGACTCTTTCTAGAGGTAATTTGACCAGGGCGGTGGTCGTGTCTAGGTCTGCTCCAATAAATGAGATATTCTCCGATGGTAATAAAGCAGATTTTTCGAAATTTATGGTTATTCCTAACCGAGAACGGAGATTGATCGTATCATCCCTGGACTGGATGAGTTGATGCCTGGCGGTGGCAGATAGGAGCCAGTCATCCAGATATGGAAACACCCAGAATCCTAGATGCCTCAGGTGAGCCGTAACCACTGCCATACATTTGGTGAACACTCTGGGGGCTGTAGCGAGGCCAAAGGGCAGAGCTCGAAATTGGTAATGACTGGCCCCCAGCCAGAAATGCAAGTGATCTCTGGATGGTCTGGCCATTTTGATGTGGTAGTATGCATCCTTGAGATCTAAAGAGCACATCCAATCACCTGTTCCCAGGAACGGGAGTATCAATTGAAGCGTGACCATCTGGAACTTATCCTTTACAAATGTATTGAGTTTGCTGAGGTCTAAAATGGGCCTCCAGTCCCCTGTTTTCTTTGGAACTAAAAAGAACCTGGAGTAAGTTCCGGATCCTAACAGTAGCAGAAGTCTCTGATATCTCTTTCTTGTTGGCCGCCGCCACCACCATGGCATCAACAGGGACTCCTTTGGTGAGGAACGATTTCTCTTGAGGGGCAGTGATGAATTTATTGGGCCTCCGAGGGACTGGTTCCATGGTGTCAGGGGACTCCCACGCCCTTTGAGCGACCAGATCCATTAGTTCGTCTAAGGGATGAGTAACCCAGGAGGTGGAGGGCTGAGATCTGAGACCCAAAGGCCTTCAGGAGCACCAATTCATCCTCAGTAGGGCAAATGGACTGCCAGTCACCCCTCTGCTTAAGTACTTCTAGGATGTCCACAAAGGAGACATCCTCCGAGGGAGACCGTAGGGACCCTTCTGATTCTAAGTCAGTGTCTGATGTCAAGGATTCCTGAGGGGAATACAAATGCCTCCTCTTGTAGAGTCTCTTTCTGGGAACTTCATCGTGGGGGCTGTTTCAGTAGTGCAGGGGTCACCCAAAGGTGATACCTGAGGTTCTGGGACTCGTCACTTAGTAGGTGCTTTAGATGAAGAGGCAGAACTCTGCATCTTCAGGGAGGAAGAGGAGAGACCTGTAATGTGAGTCTGAACAGACAACACCCTTCTCATGGCATCAAAAGCCCCGGAGTTTTGGCCAGAGGAAGCCACCAGTTCCTAGGAAGATGGGGGCCTCGCAGGTGTCGAGGCAGAGGGTTCCAAACCAGAGGACGGAGCTGAGCTCACCTGCACCGAAGCCCCAAGGGGAAGTGTCGGAACCGACACGTCAGTTCGACTCTCTCCTCCCGGAACCGACGACAGAGTGTCGGATCCGAGACTTTTCAGACAGCACCAAAGAGGTCAGAGTGGGTGGAACTGAAGTCACTGGGACAAGACTAGGCTCCACGGGTTCCACAACCATCAGATCTTCTGCCTCCGGCTCTGAAGGCCTGGGTAGGCTCGGAGGAGGAGTAGTCACAGGCAATGGGGCAGGAACAGGGCTCGAACCCAGTTGGGATGAATCCGAGAGCAGTTTAGCCAATTCTGGGTTCTCCAATAGCCTCTGCACCACACAGTCAACATCAATATCTGACATCCTTGAAGATCGAGTCGAAAGGGCCGAAGAAGCTACAGATCTAAGTATTGGATATTTTAAAGTCTCCGATACCGGCTCCAAAACCAAAGCTTGGCTCCGAATGATCGGTTCGGCACACGGTTCTGAAGACCTAGGAACCGGTGACCGAACCTTAACAGAGGTGCTCGGAGCTGAAGACTTAGGCTCCGAGGATACTCGAGATGACTTCGACCCTTTCGAAGACTTGGAGGTCTGGTCTGACTTGTCCAAAGCTTCTTGAAACTCAGGTGTTAAGAGACCTCGATCAATAAGTTTCCTACATCTCTCTAACAGAACTCTGCCACTAAAAGAGTGGCAGATGGAGCAATTCTCCTGCAAATGGAGAGGTCCCAAACAATACACACAGGAAATGTGGTTATCTGCTATTGACATTTTTTGGCCACAGTCACATCTTTTAAATCCGGACTTTTGCTTTTGGTCAGCCATCATGTCCAAAGAGTAAGCACAATTAACAGATCCTGGTAATTTCAAGTACAATAGTACTATCCAAACACAAAAAAAGAAACACCAAGAAAGACAATTATCAGAGCCCTGATAATATAAGTACAACAGTACCATCCAATAATAAGCAACAACAATTAACAAACTAGTCAAAAAGGGATAGGAAGAAATTTAGATTCCTGCACAACTATAACAAAGGATGAAACCAACTGAAGAGAGCAAGGCCCAGAGCAACCTGCTCCAATAAACACACTGAAAAGGGCAAAGCCCTAAAAAAAAAAAAAAAAAAAAAAGTTTGACAAGGGATATTGGTAGAAAAACAGATATATCTACATAAAAAGTAAACTTAACTGTAGAAAAGCTTCTTAATAAACTTTCACTGGCTCGAGCACACTGAAGACTTGTGATCCGTTGCAGTGGCAAACTAGATCTGAGGGTTAGTCAGAGAGCATCATGGGATAGGTGCTGTGCCTCGAGCTACTGAAAGATCTTGAGCTTGGAAAGTGGCTGACTCGGAGCCGATGGATTGGCTCCGTATCCACGTGTAAGAACAAACAGCGAGATTGAACAACTTCACATCACCATCTTGGCACAGGTGTGGTTGTATTTTAATACACAGAGAGAGATAGACAGAGACCCACTTTCTGCAAGAAGCTGAGGGTGCAGAATAAAGACCTTTGCTCTTCTTCCTAAGGCAAGTATGACTTCCCTTGTAAGTATCACATAAAAAACACTCCTAAAAATGTTTCTTGTAGTTACGGATCTGTGAATCTATGTTCACAATGACCTGTCCTTGATCACCATGCATCCAATGTTGTAAGGAAGTCTTTTTTCATTACACAGCTTCTATCTAATGGTATTGCATCCAGCTCCCATACTGTAACCATTCCACTGTACTCGGCACTTATTAGGCTTCATACAATGGAACATAACAAAGATGCTAAATAGATGAAGTAAAAGAAAGAATAAGAAGTTCAAATTTACAGGATATGAAATGGGATAAGGTAACATCCAGAGAGATTGAAACAAAGTTAAGAAAAGCCTCTAATTGGAAAACCTCAGGCCCAGATACAGTATCTAACTTCTCGCTAAAAGTATTAACATCTCTGCATAAAGATTTACCCATGAGTAAGAACAATTTATCTGCGCACCTCAGACATCAGCCTGGCTAACAAAGGGAAAAATAATGCTCCTAATTAAGAGAAAGCCCGCAAGCTTCCCTAAAAACTATAGCCCATGCCTCCCTTCCATTGACATTTGCTAAAGCTTATTAACAAAACTTCTCACCTACAAAGTCCAGAAATCTACCCTGCCTGGAACTACCTGAAGTCAAGTCCCTTTGTGGGTGCCTCCCTCCCATTGAAATTTGCTAAAGTATGCACTGCTAATATTTGTTTTTTCAGTAATTACCTGCACTGCTGCTCTGCCATTGGCCATCCCCTGCATATCTCTGGAATGCTCCCTGCTCTCCTTCTACCCTACTCCCCCTGTTTTCTCTACCTTTATCCAACTAGCTGCCTTACTAATTGTTTCCATAGCTCTCTTTGGGTGTAGACCCACTCCATTCACCCTCGCTATGCTCAGGCTCACTCTGCTCCCCTACCCTACCCCCATTATCACCCACCCCCCCAGTTCAATTATCTTTATCCTGTCCAATCCCTCCCATTCCTGTCCCATCACCCATGCAACACTAGCTTCCTGTCTAAACCACTCCCAACATTATTCTACTGTCAAACTACATAACTTCCTACTTCCAACTAGACCCTCCACCCATTCCCATAACTCACCTCTAAATACATTACAATGCAACTCTTGTTCTTTATCATCCCTACTCTCATATCTCTCTCTGCTCTTACCTCCTATCATACTAACCTTTCCCATCACCATGCCTGTACTCCTACTTCATGCATCCTTGAAACCCCTCCCAACTTTACCACCTTCAGTATCTCCCTATCTTCTTCAACTTCCCCACTATCTGCCTTCATAAACTATTTTACAAATCTATCCCATCTCATTAAAATCCAAAACTAAACCTTACAACCCACCACTACTACAAACTCCTAAAGCATTTTTCACTAGCTATATACTCCTTGCTGGTGACATCCACCAAACCCTGGCCCCATCTCCCCACCCCACTGTAACACAACCCATATCCCTCCATCTACCTCACTCTTTCCTTATAATTCTTATCATCCTCATCCTCATACTCTACCCACTTCTTCATTCAAACACCTAGCCATCTACTCACTATAGAAAGTATCACTAACAAAATCACTGAATTACACTCCTGGATAGCCCACACCTCCCCACATATTCAAACCCTATGTGAAACTTTGCTAAAGCCACACATCTCAAACAGTGAAATACTCCCACCAGGCTACAATATTTACCGCTCTGATAGGCTCCAAAGGAAAGGAGGTGGTGTCACCACCCTCTTCTCTGATGGACTGAACCTCTCACCACTTACCCTCCCTATCTCTGACTTTCAGCCAGCTGAAGTAATGATTCTTAACTGCCATGTTAACCCACACAAGAAATTTGCAATTGCTTCCATTTATATTCCCCCTGGAAATATTCCAACCCTGGAAAATATGTTATCCTGGTTTTCCCACAACATTCTCTACAAAACTCTCATACTTGGTGATGTCAACATTGACTGGTCCAATCTCTCTTCAGACTCTCCACAACTTAGTATAAATTTACAAGGGTTCCATCAGCTGATAACCTCTTCCACCCGCCTGCACAAAACCTCTTCCTCCAGTTCCACCATCGATTGGATCCTCACTAACACTCCAAAGCTCTACCATAATCCATCTGACCAGACTCCTTAAGTGACCATACTCCTATTACCATTCTAGGACACTCTACCCAATTACCCAAACCACACCTCTGTAGAGATTGTTGTACACTCTCCAACTTCAATATCTACCAATTCAACTCCATACTGTCTAGTACTGACTGGTCCATCCTCAAGGAAATCCTTCTCAATGACGCAGTGAATAAATTTAATAGCATCTTCCTGGACATCCTGAACTCCCTTGCCCCTTCTAGGAAAATTAGAATCAAAGCTAACTATGCCCCCTGGCTTTCTAAAGATACTATATCCATAATGCATAAAAGAGACAGCACCTAGAAGGCCTGGATTAAAACAAAAACAACACTCCTACTACAGAATTACAAACAACTGCAGAATCTTGCTAAAAAAACTAATCAATAAGGACAAAAAAATCCTACTACAGCTCTCCCCAAATCAATAGCATACCAAACCCTCAAAAGTTTTGGTCATCCCTCAACAAACTTCTTTCTCCTGGCTGCCCTTCCAACCCCTCCCCCTTCCCAAATAAACCTCTTTCCAAAACAGCTACCCTCCTCAATAAGTACTTCATTGACACAATTCAAAAACTCACCACCACCTCTAACACAACTGCCCCAAACACTTTCTAACCCATTTTCTACCCCACCCAACACAAACCTCTTCTCCTTTCAACCTGTTCCCACTTCCTATATCAAATCTCTACTTCTGAAGCTTAAAAACCTGCTCTTCCTCTACAGATAATATTCCTCCCTCCTTCCTCAAACTTGCTGCTGAATCTATAGCCTATCCCATATCCATACTAATCAACAGATCCATTCAAGAAACAACTGTCCCTCTCTTATGGAAATCCTTCTTCAACAGCCCCTTGCACAAAGAGGGAAACTCAACTGACCCATCCAACTACAGGCCCATCGCAATCCTATACTCTCTATCCAAAAAAATCAAAAAAATGCATTCACTCACAGCTTCTTAACTATTTCCTACAACAAAACCTGCTTACTTCCACCCAACATGATTTTCGGCCAAACCATAGCACATCTACTGCCCTCCTTGCTTTCACTCATACCATTGCTGAGGCCCGTGACAATAACCAACTCATATCCTGCCTTTTCCTTGACCTCTCCAAAGCTTTTGACACAGTCTCCCATCTTATTCTCCTATCTAAGCTATCCATGCTCAACCTATCTCCTACCTCCCTATTCTGGTTCTCCAGCTACCTCTCTGATAGGCTACAATTGGTCAAATGGCTGTCATCCTGCTCTTCCTCCATTCCAGTGACAGCAGGTGTTCCACATGGTTCTATCCTGGGCCCCCTTCTATTTAACATTTTTACTAATGAACTGCACACGTCCTGTAGAAAATCAGCTCTAATCCAATATGCTGATGATTCAACCCTCATCTCCACTGCTTGCAGTATCTCTGAACTCCATATCCAAACTCATGATGCCTATCTGTTGAAAAGTGGCTGACAGACAATCATCTCATCCTAAGCCCAAAGAAAACCAAACTTCTAATCTTTCTTCCTCACTCACTCTCCCATCTTAAATCCACATTTGTCATCACATCCTCTAACACCATCATAAAACCTGAAACTCACACTAAACTTCCAGGTTCCATCATTGACAATGAACTCAAGTTCAACCAACATATACTCCATTGTATAAAAAAAACACACACCAGAAACTCGGCCTGCTTTTAATAGAAAATTTCTTACTTCTAATGCTAGACTCTCCCTGGCACAGGCACTTCTCCTCCTTTCCCTTCTTTATGCTGCCCCTGTCCTAACTAACATTCAGTCCACAACCCTGGCCAAACTGCAACAAACTTACCACAAGACTGCAAGGTTTATCACCAACTCCCCTTAACCCTCTCACCATTGCCTTGCACTCAACTCCCTCCAAAGGCTTGAACTCCCCCAACTACTTCTTCAATCACAATTCCAAATAATATACTCCATACATTATAAACCTTCCTGCCCAGGTCTACCCTCTCTTGTAACCACCTATGCCCCCCTCTAGGACCCTCCACACCTCAAACCAGCAGCTCCTGGATATCTACAAACCAAAGAAATTTGTAGGGAAACTACTCTATAAATGTTCTGTTGCCCAGGCTTGGAACAAACTTCCCTTAAACATACAATCCATTACCAACCCATTACACTTCAAAAAAGAGTTAAAACTCTACCTGCTTAACAACAAAACTTGTCCCTGTCACGACCCTACCTAACTCCTCATCTCTTCTACATTGCATTCCCCTCATATGTCCACTTCTTTAGCCTCAACTTTCTCCACTTTGTAACCTACTGGTATTTATCCAGAAGTTGTACTCTCTAAACAATTATAGCTAAATCATTTCAATTTCTGACTTTGCTATTTATATGTAATGCTACTGCATATTTTTCCATTTAATTTTTTTCTCTCTTCTTTGTTTCTTTCATTAACTGTACTGGTAATTATGTTATCTTGGAGTATAAATAGTACAGTTGTGTACCTACCATAAATGTAGATGTTTGAGTGTATTCACTGTTGCGGTCATTACACTTGGGTTATCCTGCTGGCAGGCTACCTGCAGTCGGCCTGAATTCCAAAGTCTAGGTCTGGTGTCAGCTGCTGTCACCTCTTCCCTGACGGAAGTGCGCCAGGGGTATAAAAGATGAAGCCGACGCCATTTTATTCAGTTTTTCTTGCCCCAGACGTCAGGTGCCCCCAAATGGAAGGCTAAAAATTATGCCAATACATATGCATGCTCTGAAGTAAACATTTCCTTCATGTACAAGCAAATACACCACATAGGTTGTATAGGATAGAGAAGTACAGATAAGTCCCAGCAAAGAAAAGGGGGATGGTGGGTGGGTAACCTGGACTACAACAGTGAATACACTCGAACATCTACATTTATGGTAGGTACACAACTGTACTATGTTCATCATGTTTCACTGTTGCAGTCATTACACTTGGGTTGAATCCCAAAGCTGAGGTTGGGTGGCTGGGTCTAAATAGGATTAGGAGAGGCTATAAGGCCCTGCAGAACTGCAGTGGCAAAGCTAGCTCTGGATTTAGAGTAGAGAGGTAAGTGGTAGTGCTTGGTAAAAGTGTGCACTGAACTCCAAGTGGCAGCCTCTAAAATGTCTTAGGTTGGTACTCCTCTGAGGAAGGCTGCTGAAGTGGCTGTTGCTCTGGTTGAATGTGGCCTAATGCCCTTAGGCACTGATTTGCCATGTTGTGAATAGCAGAAACGAATGCAGTGGCCTATCCATTTTGAAATAGTCTGCTTTGAGATAGCTTTTCCTTGTGATCCTGCAGCATATGCCACTAAGAGTTGCTCAGTCTTTCTGAAAGCTTTAGTTCTGTCCAAGTAGAAGCATAGCTGTCTGTGTATTTCCAAAGAATGCAGGAGTCTCTCACCCTTATTCTGTGGGTTTGGATAAAAAGAAGGCAAATGAATGGTTTGGTTAAGGGCCACACTGGACACTACCTTAGGCATAAAAGTCGGGTTCGTCCTCAGAGAAACCCTGTCTGGATGGAAAATGATAAAAGGTTCCACAGCCATGAGTGCCTGTAACTCTGAGACTCATCTTGCAGAGGTTATTGCTAGGAGCAGAGCTGTTTTCCATGATAAGAACTTTATCTCAGCTGTATTGGCTGGCTCAAAAGGTGGCAGTGTGAGTTTTTCCAAGACATAATTGAGGTCCCATGCAGCCAGGTATTGGTGCTCTCCTTGGAGGTCTTATGTTTTTGGCCCCTCTGAGGTACTGCCTAAGCAATGAATGAGAAAAAATAAGTGGTTCCATATTGTAATGAGCTGAAATGGCAGAGGCATGGATTTTAATTGATGAAAAAGATAGGCCTTTGTCCAGCATCTCAGTTAGGTATTGTAAAATCTGAGGAATATTTGGTACAAACGTGTCAAATCCTTGTGCCTGGTTCCAAGCACTGAATCTCTTCCATTTTTCTGCATAAGATTTTCTTGTACTGGGCTTCCTGGCCTCCAAAATAACATCCATCACTGCTTTAGAGAGAGGTGTGTTCTGAATGGCTACATTATCTGCCATGCTGCCAGATTTAGGGTCTTGAGTTAGCTGTGCAGGATCTGATTGTTTTGTTGGGTCAGGAAGTGAGGAATTAGAGGTAATGTCCAGGCTGGGCCTTGAGACAAGCTCTTTAGGATTGGGTACCAGTGCTGGCAGGGCCAGTCTGGGGCGATCAGAATAATTGTTGGCTTCTCTTGTCTGACCTTTAGGAGTACCGTGGGGAGGACAGGCAGAGAAGGAAAGGCATATACTGTTAGGGTTTTCCAACTGAATGATAGAGCATCCACTTTCCATGCTTGCTTGTGATAAGTCCTTGTGCAGAAACTCTGTAGTTGGCAGTTGTGAGGGGAGGCAAATAGATCTATGTCTGGGCGTCCCCATTTCTTTGTTATCATGCTGAAGACTTGTGGATCCAGTTTCCACTCGTAGGGATCCGTAAGATTTCTGCTTAGTTCGTCTGCCAGAGTATTTATCTTTCCTGGCAGGTATTGTGCTTGCAGGTGTACTTGATAAGTTAATGCTGTGTCCCACAAATTCATGGCTTGTCTTCAGAGAGGGTAGGAATGTGTGACTCCCTGCTTGTTTATGTACCACATGACTGTAGTATTGTCTGTCCTTATCAGTAGTTGTCCCGGATGAAGTAGATCCTTGAAAGCTGTCAGGGCATTCTGAACAGCTAGCATCTCTTTTTGATTGATATGCAGATGCCTTTGACTTGTGGGCCATGTGCCCTGAATACATTTTCCTGCCATATGGACCCCCCAGGCATAATTTGATGCATCTGTTGTTATTGACTGCCTGTCTGTGGGTACATTGAAAGGCTGTCCCTTGTTGTGGTGAGAGGCCTGTGCCCACCATCGAAACTCCTGTTGCAGGCAAGGAAAGAGGGTAATTAATGTTTCCAGGCTGTGGCAATGTTAAGTCCAAACACTTTTTAGATACCATTGCAGTTTCCTCATATGCAGTCTGGCATATGGAATTAGCAGAATGCAGGATGCCATGAAGCCCAAAGCCTGCATAATTTTTCTTGCAGATAACTGGGTCTTTGTTGCCAACATTTTGAAGTAAGAAGTCAGTTGCCTTTGTTTGTCTGGCATGAGATAAGCCATCTGGGCAGCTGTATTTAAGCTTGCACCCAGGAATATTATCTCTTGAGTGGGTACTAGTTTTGATTTATTTTCGTTTACTGTGTACCCTAGGCAAATTAATAATCTTTTTACAAACGCCAGATGCTTTAGTAGAAGGTCCTTGTTCTCTGCTTGAATAAGGCAGTCGTCCAAGTAAGGATATGTTTGAATTCCTCTTTGTCTGCAAAATGCAATTACTGGTGCCAAGCATTTTGTGAAGACCCTGGGCGCAGTAGATAAGCCAATGGGCAGTGCAGAGAATTGGTAGTGCATTGAGCCAGCTATGAATCTGAGGTATCTTCTGCAAGATTGTCTGACTGGGACATGAAGGTATGCCTCTTTTAGGTCCAAAGTTACAAGCCAAGCCTTCTTGCCCAGCATGGCCAGAAGCTGCTGCACAGTCAACATTTTTAATTTTGGAACGTCCAGAAATGTATTTAGAATAGGCTTTGTCCTTTCTGGGTACCAAGAAAAGTCTTGAGTAAAATCCTTGCCCTTGCTCTTGCTGTGGTACTTGCTGAATGGCCCTCATGTCCATGAGGGATGAAACTTGTTTTTGTGCCTCTGCCCATTGATTGTGTGGCAGGTCTGGCATACCATTTGCCCTTGGCAGGATATGAAAGTGGAACCTGTAGCCCTGGGACACTATATTCAAGACCCATTTGTCCTGGGTGATCATGTGCCAATTTTGAGAAAAAAAGTGCTAGTTTTCCCCTTAAGGGGGCTGCCAAAAGATAAGTGCTTGGTGCTGGCAGAGGAAAGTCATTGGGACTGTTTCCTGTATGGTTGTGATTTGTCTTCTCCGCTTTTGGAGGTAGAAGCGCCCCACTGTTTAGGCCTGTATGAGCCATGGGGCTGGGATCTGCCTCTGGGGCGTCTGTATCTGCCTCTTTGTGGCCTGTCTGACACTGGAAAGGACCAATTCTTTGTAGGCCAGTTCCTGCTAAATCTGGGAGGCTGTACCTGTAAGAAATCCTTTACTGTTTGCAAAGATTTCGCTTTGTCCTCCATTTTCGTCAACACCTCCTCTGCTTTAACACCAAATAAAGTATCATGTTGTGATGGAGCATCTAATAATTTTGCTTTAACATGATCAGGCAGATTCTGTTCCTTTAACCTAGCATGCCTCCTAATGGCAGAACCCATAACTGCGGCCCTGCACGAGGCCTCCAGAGAATCAAAACCACATTGCAATGTATGTTTTCCCACTTGTTCAGTTACATGCAATAAATCCTGCATTTCCTTATTTTCTGCACAATCAGAATTTGTCAACATTTTCTGTTTAAGCAGTGACATTAAGTATTGCTGATATTTAAGCATATGAAATTGACAATTTAAAGCCCTCACAGCCAAAGTAGCAGAAGTGTAAACCTTTTTCCCCCCATCTGTCTAGTGCCCTTGAATCCCTGTCAGAGGGGATAGGGTTTTTTGCAGTGGAAGCCTTGACCCCTTTGGGACCCTGAGAAATAGTTTCTGGGTCAGCAGCAGGGTTTTTATAAAGAAATTTATGTGAATCTGGAACCCTGTAAGTACAGAGTCAGGGGAAAGGCCGGACTCCGAAAATACATCATCTACAATGTCTAACACAGGAGGAATAGCAAGAGGCCTGTGCTGAGGTAGTAAAAGAAAATCTCTAAGCCTTCCCTTTGATTCTGAGTAGTCTTGGCTCTCCCAGTGGAAGTGCTCCCTTATGGCATGCAGGGTTTCCCCAAAAGAATAATCCTCAGGAGGAGAGGTTGAAGGGATAGATTCTTCAGCATCAGAATCCTCATTGGGAGGAAGAGAGTATTCCTGTTCAGAAGAGGAGTCAGAGGAAATGGAAACCTGATCTGAAGATTCATATTCTGTCTCTTGTCTAGGCCTCTTATCAGGAGGGGGTATGGGAACCCCTGATCAAGGTAATTAGATCTTCAGCCATTTTGAGCATCTGTTTTTTAGGCATGGAAGTCTGTCCAGGAGAATGATGTACCTGTTTCTTTGTCTTTAGAGCTGCTTTAGTCTTTGCTTTTGAAGCTAAAGCAGGCTTTACATATAACTGTGTAGGTCTGAAAACACCCTCAGAAGCCGATGCCTGCTCAGTGGCTCCGGACCCATCTGAGGGAATAGTTTCTGAGTGTCCAATACCTTGAGTATCCAGAGGCCTAGTTGGCTCCACGTGGGAGTCGGCAGCGGCCTGTGGCTCTGAGGTAGCGGGTGTCAGGGACTGTGAAAGCGCCTCACTGAGAACCGGCGACTGGCTTAGCGGAAGCCTCGTCATCGGTTCTGGACCTCGGATGCCTGTCCTTTTCTTTTTCCTTGCGCTTTTTATAAACTCCAGTTGTCGGCTGTTCCGACGGCATTATATAATTGAATCTTCGGCCAAAGTAATGAAAGGCAAAATCGTACCGACGCTTAATAGTGCGTTCGTTAAATCTAGCACAAAACCGACAGCTAGCAACGTTGTGATCAGGGCCTAGGCAAGGAATACAGTAAGAATGAAAATCCTTATGAGGTATTTGCTTCCCACAAGAAATACAATTGTTAACTTTTTCTGACATCGGTCTGGAGCAAGAAAAAGTTTCCCCAACGGGGTACTTAGCTTTAAAGAAGACTTCGGATCTGAAATTCGTTTTTGAAAATCTCAGGAGTCGGCCGACCGGCACTTGCAAACTGCTTTTGCTTCGGGCACCGCGCGGCAAAAAAGACTGAATAAAATGTTGTCGGCTGCATCTTTTATACCCCTTGCGCACTGACGTCAGGGAAGAGGCGACAGAAACCAACGCCGGACCTAGACTTTGGAATTCAGGCCGACTGCGGGTAGCCTGCCAGCAGGATAACCCAAGTGTAATGACTGCAACAGTGAAACACGATGAACATCAGTATAATACTGTACACTAATTTTGTAACCGGAGCTTTTCTCTTCGGGTCTCCACTGAAAATGGGCTTCTAGCCCAGCTGGACTAACCTGGTTTACAAATGCCAATAAATAAATAACTTGTCTTCCGATGATTTATAAACTGTAGACCAGAATTGATGCCAACAGAGTTTACAGTCATTTAGAAGAAAACTCAATTAAGGTAATAAAACAAAAGCATAATAAAAGAATGTCATAGGGAACAAAGGATCATTTGTTGTTAAATAAAGTCATAGTGGAGAACTGTAAAAAGAGGAAGAATCTAAGTATGGCATGGATACAATACAAAAAAATCATCTGACAGTATCCCACATTCATGGATAAAAGAGTGCCTAAAATGTATAAGACACACTCTGCACTGATAAACTACATCACAGCAACCATAAAACAGTGGCAAACCACTTTGCAGTTAAGCCATGATAAAGGATAAACTATTATTCCAGGAATAAAAATTCAAAAGGGGATATTTCAGGATGAATCTCTGTCACCACAGCTCTTTTGCCTTGCCCTTAACCCATTAAAGTGAATGTTTAACAGATTATGTCATGCTATAATTTGGCTCCCAGAAAGCAACAAAGTGTAAAGACTTCTCTTCTCCTCTTTGTAGATGATTAAAAGCTGTATACCTCATTAGATTAGGAACTGAAAGCACAATTGCAAGCAGTCAAAACTTTTGCAGATGATATAAGAATGTCATTTGTTCTTGACAAATGTGCAAAAGCAACCTTTAAAGCAGGAAAGCTCCAGCAACAAGAAAACATCAGTTTGGGACAAGAATGTGATACAAAAGAACTTGAACAAGAGAAAGTGTACAAATATTTGGGAACTGATGAAGGATCAGCAATAAAACATGAACAAATATGAATAAAACTCAGTAAGGAATATTATAGAAGACTTAAATTAATCCTGAAAACAGCATTGACATATAGAAGTTCTACCTATAAACCAATTTGCTCTTCCTATCCTAACTTACAGTTATGGAGTGATTTACTGGTCCCAAAAAGGTGTTGGATTGATTAAACAGGAAAACAAGAAGGATGCTTCATGCTCATCAAATAATTTATAAAATTTAGTACATACCAAAATTATATATTCCCTGTTCTGAAGGAGGTATGGGCCTCCTTGGAATTGATTACATGTCCAGATCTGCAATCATGGGATTGCACACATATCTGCTGACCTCATAAGACCCAAACATAGTGAAAGTTTTGAAACATGAGGAGAATAAATCTAAGGTGACTTTCCTGCTTAGTCTAGCAGAAGCATATCGGTGTCAAGCAGGAATGGAAATCAAACAAGAAGTAGATAAAAATCAGGCAGCAACTGAATGCGCTAAAACCAAAATAAGGAATATAAGGTGAAATATCAGAAATCAGGCAAGAAATGTGGAAAATGCATAAACATAGTTGCAAGTATAGAAAAGTCCTAGAACAACCTCATGTTGATCAGGATCGAGCGTAGGAATGGTTAAGGAGACGAGAGTTCAAGCCAAAAGATGAAAGGTTAATATTGGTGGCCCAAGATAGCCAACTACGTACACGATGGTTTACAAAATCCATTGAACATGTGGGAGAAACAGACAAATGCAGGTTTTGTAAAACAGAATTAGATACAGTTGCACACGTTGTTGCTGGTTGTGACATACTAATGGCAGGAGGACTGTATACTAAAAGGCATAATAATGTGCCAAGACTGTTGCACTGGGGATTGTGCAAATATTATATTATTGAAGTAGCTAAAAAACACTGGAAACATGAGCCACAAAGCATCATAAAAAAGTATGAAGTCTACATCACATAGGATTACCCATTACCAATAGTTCAAAAGATAGATGTGAGAAAACCAGGTACAGTGGTCCACGAAAAGAAGACAAAAGTAGCATTGATCATTGAAATCGCTACACCTAGTGACTACAGTGTCTTGCATATAGAGAACACAAAGTCATAAAATATTAGGATTTGCAGGTAAAAATGAGAGCAATGTGGAAGAAAGATACCCAGACAGTTCCAGTAGTAGTAGAAGCAACGGGTCTTACAAAACAGAATCTATAATCGTATGTAGATATATTACAGATACATGTAACTCCATACAAATTGCAGAAGGTGTCTTTACTGGGCACATTGCGGGTGCTGCAAACAGCACTTCTGGCTAACATCAAAGATTGAAATAATGCTAATTTCATGAACTTTAATCATTCTTTGACTTAGGAATGGGGTCCATTCCCATCATGGTATTAAAAACCCAAAAGACTTGGAGAAATTAAAAAAGAAACAACCCCCTTTTGGTATGTCCCTATCCAAATGTATGTCATAACTAGAACAATGTCTTTCAGTAAAAAAAAAATATCAAGGACCTAAATCATAAAAATATGCACACAGTCTCGAAGCCTTGTTGCTTAGTTTTATACAGGCTATGGAGAGGTGACCTGCCTTGCATACAGAGCTTCAACAAACCCTGTTCTGTCAGACTTATTATACATTTGGAAGTCCAATGGTATCATAAATACCCACTCAAGGGATCTCAATCTCTTTTGTAAAATAAACAGAATATGTTGGTGAGACAAGTATGTATCACACAGAATACTGTGTCTGTGGAAGTATCTTCCACTCCACATAAAGAAAATTGCTTCTCTTACTCTATTCAAATGTAATTTGGATGAATAGATGGTTAAACACAAATTCACACCAGTTTAGCACCTACAGCTCGTGGATGGAAGGAAACCTGTAAATGTCACAACATATTCTTGTTGAGCCTGTCTCGGAGTTATTCATATATAAAAACTACCATGGCAATGTAGGGCTAGGCTTCTTAAGATTCTCACAGATCAAACACAAGTATAGGAATATAAGGAGGCTCTTGCTCCAGCAATGTGAAATTACTGGAGCTAGACTTTTAGCAAAAATTATGGCTGCAGTAACCAAACCAAAGGACAAAGAAGTAAACTGGAAATTGGAGGCCCCATTTCAAATCTGAGAAAACACCAGTGGTCTCTCTGACTAGGAATGCAAGAGTAGGTATCCTTTAGATCCAGTGTCACCATAAGTGCTGGAGGTGTCAGGAATGGCAATATGGCTTGCAGTATCAACAGTATGAATTTTGGAACACTTAAAAACTTGCTGCTTTAACAAATCTTGTTTGGGTCTCAGGGCCCACCCTTTCTCAAAACTAACAATAGTCTTGATTAAAAGCCCTTGGCATCTTCTCCCCAGAGTACTCTTTCTATAACATCTTGCTGGAGCATATCCCGAATGGGGTCTATACCACTTTGTCGAAGCAACTACCTGTTGGATACCTATTTGTCCAACTTTAATCAACAAATGCTAATTCAATCGAACTTACATTTAAGCAAATTTCTTCCCAGGGGGAAAAAAAAAACAGTTAGCCAACCTAGTGACTGTCACAAAAACAAATTATTTAAAATCCACCCAAGTGGGGGGGTTATCCCCCAAGATCCCGCTAATGTGGGGGCATAAATAAATATACCAACTCCAAGATCACAGTACAGTAGGGAAGGGGGCAAATTCCCAATGATGGCCAACAAGTTTTCCCCCTGAAAAGAAATTTGCTTAAATGAATGTTCGATGGACTTAGAGTTCAATGGATAAAGTTAGATAAACAGGTAATCGATGGGTAGTCACTTCCATGAAATAAACTGTACCCCCTGAATGGAATACATTCATAATTCCAAATGAACAAAATGGTTTACTATGGAAATTTTGAATCCATATTGATCGAACTGTTAGAACTTCAAACCTAAATGTCGGATTCAAAACTTTGCATAGTAAACAAATGCGAACATTAAATCATCGTTCAATGTTTTTGACATAGCAGAAAGTGACGTCAGTCACCTTCTGCTATGCATATTAATGTACCATTTAACTAAAAATTCAATGGTATGTTAAATGCAGTATTTTGCAGAGGGGCTTCCCCCCCCCTGCACCCCCCATGTGGGGAACTGTGCCCCCCACACCCCCTGCATATTAATTATACCAACTCCGAGATCGCACTACAGTGAGGAAATGGGCTAATTCCCTGTTCCTCACTGCAGAGCAACCTCAATTCATAGTGTCAGTACATCAATTCTCCTATGGTCGAGTGCACCATGCAATTTGACCATATGAGAACTGGGATTTGATTAACTGAACCTTTCAGACCATGATTTCGAGCACACAGTGTTCAACAGCATGATGTTCGCACACACCATAGTAAACTGGCCGAAACACACACCAACAGTAATTACACTGACCACAAAAGGTCAGAACTCACAATGATGAAAAAACTGTTATATGTTCTATGTAGGGAAGCAAGCCCAACTGTGCCTCCCACACCCACTTCTAATTTTATATATATATATATATATATATATATATATATATATATATATATACACACACACACACACACACACACACACACACACACACACACACACACACACACACACACACAAACACAAACATACACCAACACTGAGACTGCAATGTAGTATGGAAAGGGAAAACCCACACTACCACCACACTGTGATCTCGTTGGCATTGTGAGTTTTGACCTTTTGTGGTCGATGTAATGTCAATCGGTGTTTTGGCTGTTCAGCTTTATGAATGAAAGCCATCTTGAATTAAGAGCTTTACTCCAGAAACCATGAAATTTCCTGATTTTTTCTTTTTCTTAGAAGGGATTTGAACTGTAGCTTGTAGCCTACAGCGAGACAACTTGAAGGATCCATTTATCCTTTGTGATGTCCATCTTCTATTTATCTAAGAGGACAGCCAGCTATCTCCAGTTAAGATTGAGGTGTTTTTTTAAGGGAGGGAAGGGAGACAGAAAGGCATAAGGTAGCCATTGCTTTTCACTATTCCGAGTTTGGCCCTTAGGATGGCAGTTCTCATCTTTTCTGGTCTGACTGCATTTTTTTTTTTACAAACTCTTCTTAACATTTAGCTGCTTACATTTACCTAGCCTTTGATAATATGGCTATTGCTTGGTAGGACAATTTCTACAACATTTGGGAATAGGAGAATGGAGAAACTGCTGAACAATTCCATTGTCCCCTACCCCTCCAGTATCTTAAAGATTTCTTCTGAGAGAGTCCAAAGAACAACTTCTTGTCCAAATGGGCATAATGGATCTGCACCCTGACATCCTCTGTCAACGTCTGAAGCTTCAGCTAAGCATGTCTTCTGATGACAGACCCCATCACAGCAGCCCTAGATGTTGCATCAAACAACATCATATCCACACCTAACTACATCTTATCCCATCTATTAGGCAGTTTGGAAAAGCTGAGAACTTTTGCCTTCAGAGTTTCATCAGTAACTCCTGCAAACAGACAATTTTTTGTATAAGAACTTCCTCTGAAATTTAATCACATGGGTTTTGCAGCTGAAGACTCTGAAGATGACAGTGTATTCCCAAAGAAGCCTAATATACTGCTTTCCCAGACACCAAAAAAAGGTGATTTGCCATAAGAACATCCTAGCTGTCTCTGCAGCATCCAGAGACAACTACTGGATCTGCTACAGAAATTTTGTACAAAAAAATTGTAAGGGCCCTGAACACTACAGAAGCTGTCAGGTCTCCAAGGATGCAGCTACAGATGCATCCTTCAGGGATTTCATAACTGGACAGTGTTCAGTCCTACAGAGTCTCAATATCTTTGGAATGCAAAGAGTAATCCATGGCTTTCTATTTGATGTGATCTCATTAAAGAAGAGTGATCACAAATTAGCTGTCTTCTGGACATGACCCAAACAGCACATCATCCTCATCATCTGTATCATATCCTAAGGAGAAGGATAACGGAGCCCTTTAATCCAGTTCCTTATCATGTTCAGAGTCTGAGGAGTCAGTCTTTCATAAGAGAGACTTTTCTTTCTGTATCTTTTCAGTGAAGGGACTGCTAACATACATGACTGGTCTGGGTCTGGCTGCAAGTCTGAAGGTAAAGACCTATTACATAGTTGTGATTTGGTAAAGGAGGATGTCCACTGATCAAACTTGGTCATCCTTGCACTATAGCCTGCCATCACAGACTTACAAGGATGCACAACCATACCTTAGCTCTTCTTTTGGATCTTTATCACAATAATGGGGGAGGATCTCATGCTCTACCGACATAAGTAGAATACAAGCATCTGAGTTTGATGCCTGGGTACTAGCACCCGATTTGATTGCAATCTCCACTTCTATGGTCTGTGAGAATATGCTTATAGCTGACATCATGGCAACCTCTTGCAGGAGAATCAACAAGCCTTGGCACTGTCAGGTATCTGGGGTGGGGTGGTGCAAAGCCAACTTAGCAAGCCATAATCCTTCAGACCAAGAGTGATGAGATAAACAAGATGGTGTTTCATCAGTCTTCTGACTTGTCTTGTGATAGGCCAACTTCTTCACATATTTTTTTTTTTTTATTTTGGGAACAGAGCATGTAAGATGGTTGGTTACTGCAAATAAAGCAGAAATGTTTGCCTGTTTTTTTAAGTGCCTGAAACCTCCTCTTCTCCAGGTAAGACTGGAGGGCAACCTCTCTTCTAACACATTTCCTACTAAAGTCAGAACAAATGGAACAAGAGCACACTCTGTGGTTGCGATCTAGGCAGAAACATATTTAAAAATCTAGTCAATACACTACTTGCTTTTCAGAAGCAAACATTTTCTGGGGCTGACATACCATATGCCAAAGCATACGCTAGTCAGTTACTGACAAAATCCCTATTCTGAAAAAACAAGTTATATACAGTAAAAATTAAGAATATGCCCACAACAAGGTACTTATCTGCCCAGTCTAGAGTACCAAGATTACCACTTAGAAATATCACAGGATGTAATTCACTAACAAGAAATAACTAAATATGGTGCAGGCTGATACCAACTTTACACTGCCAGCAGATGCCCCAGGGAAGGTGGCCTGAACCAGTCCAGTTGGCTGAATACTTCTGGAATCCTTGCCAAATGGTAGATGTCTGCCTTTGATAAGATACTATTTCAGTGATGACTGCAACAGTAACCCATTATGAGAAATGTATGTTTTCACTATTTCAAATCCAGACAGTAAATAGTCACTGTATCTGGGAATGAAAAGGTGTAAATGAAAAAGTTTTGACTGACTACAGTAAAAAAAGAAAGGAACTCGTGAAATATTATGTTTGAACTGCCTTAAGGCTGATAGTTTGGTAACCATATTAGAAAAAGAGAACATGGTGCTGCTACAACAAAAGGTACCATCATTAACTGTTTACTATATTTTACTAAATGTTATGCAACGCTGAAGAACTTAGCAAAAATAGGATGCTAGAAAGGAGAAACATCCAAACAGTAGTCAGAATGATTATCTCAAACTTTGCATGCACTCTTAGATGGACAGATTCACTAGCTTCCCTTTAAAGTTTGTGAAGCTTTAGTATCATTTACTAATACTGAATTTCCCCTACATTGATTGGTTTCTTATAAAAAAGTGAGAGACTGAATGGGGTTACTGCAGGACATGCATTCAGACTAGCAGCTTTCAAACTTCAAGCCCATTCTCAAAATCCTTTGCATCAGATCACTAAATGCCAATGATGAAAGTGCTACCTGTGTACTGACTGACCCGAGGTCCCACAAACAGAGATTTGTTAACAAGCAGTTGTCATTAGGAGTTGCACTTGAGGTGCAGTGTTCTGAGAAATAAATGTGAAACATGAAGCTACTGGGTGATTTTGGTGCTGTGTTCTGAGAAATAAATATGAAACATGAAGCTGCTGGGTGATTTTACTTTGCTGTAAATTAAACCTTTTATTCAGTGATTTAAAGAGGCTTTCATTGATCTTCTCAGACAATGTTAGGAAAGAAGAAAGTGAAGATTTTCTATAAGTCTGGAAAGTAGCTATATATAAAATGTAAACACTTCCAGATCCAACTTCATGCATTTAACACTTTAACCCTACATCATCCCCACCTTCATATTTATTCATTTTCTACCTGGACAGTTGGCAGAAACTGATTTTTTAGTGAAATGAACCTAGCATGTTATGTCATTTGCCTGCAAAGCTTATGAAGCTGATAGCAGATAACAGGTAAAGAAGAAATTATGGCAAGATGATTGGACGGATACCACATATTTTCTAAAAAGCAGTCACATAATACATTTTTAGCATTTTCAAGGTATTTATTGAATATGAGGAAGTTTATTATTTATTTATTTTTATTTTATTTATTTTGCAGTTGTTGACCAGGATAGTCCATCTGGGTGTGAGCCCATTTTCAGCGGATGCTCAGGGAGAAAAGCTCCAACAAAACAAGAATAACACTGACAGGTACAGGGTTGGTTTTACATACAATTTAACAGAAATATTTAGAAACAACAAAGAAAGTACAATATGTAATAGGCACTTTAGTGAAAAAGGAGAAAGTTATTATAATATATTAAAGTTGTGTATATATATATATATATATATATATATATATATATATATATATATATATATATATATATATATATATATACACACACACACACACACACACACATATATATATATATATATATATATATATATATATAAAACCTTTGCTTAAAAAAGTTTGCATAGTGGACTTGAGTACCACCTTCGGGTCAGTCTATCTTCCAGATACACAGATATTGAGCACATTTTACTTCTCTGCAATGAATGAGAAAATTCTTACCTGAAGTTGCCCTGTTGAGAAGATATTAAATTAATGCTTTTCTGGCTTAGAAGGCATTAATGGAAATTGTACACAGTAGTACAGATTCAGTGAAGTTGTATATGCTAGGTGCATGGCAGGAATCTGTCTCAGCAAAACTGCATAAATAGACTGATGAATGCAAATTCTCAGGATTCTCAAATTATTTGGTGAACTGTCATGTTCTACAGGCAGGATTTTTTTTGCCATTATATCTGTTATGGCAAGAAACTTCCAAAGTTTGACCTCTTTGTAGTACAGTGTGTGCCATGAGCTGGCATAACTATGACTAAAAGTCTTAAAGTAATGGTGTTTTTCAAAGATGTCATAAATTAAACAGAACAATTACATCAGTTCTTGGGAAGAGCATTGTGAAGTGATTGTGCAGAGTAAGTCAGTTGCTGAAAATGTGACTGTTTTTCCAGATAAATAAAAACTGAAAAAACGAAACTGAACTGGGTGCAAAATTCTGTTACTTGCCAAAACAAGATGAAATCCATTCTCAGAAAAAGTATTTTAAAAAGTAAAAAAGATCCACTTAATCTTTTCTCTTTGTACTGGTCCAGACACTGATTGCAAATTTTTCTATCTGCAAGTGAACTGTTTTGATAAAAAAAGAATGCATTCCACTTGCTTCCTGTATAGATGCCATAAATGCTGACACTCCTGACAGAGACAGTCATACTATTTGTTTTACACATGTAAAGACTTTTTGTTGTAAAGCAAGTTTCAGCCTGTGTGCTGTGTCAGCCTGGCCTCTGACTCATGGGCTGCATGCTCAGTAAGGGAGGAAGAGAGACAGACAATGTTTCTCACAAAGAGAGAATTTGATTTTAATAAGTTTTCTTCCTATTCACAGGTTCTAATTCCAACTATGTTATGTAGACTGGATGAGTTGTAAATTATAACCAAACATTTTAATGGTTTCAGCAATGCAGTTTTGTTAAAAGAATGACTTCCAGATGTTAGTTGTAAGCCAAGTGATTGGTCATTTTTTAAACTAAACAGTTCAATACTTTGCTAGGAAGTTTTCATGACTGCAAACAGTTTAAAAGGTAAAATCATTTTACTGTCAAAGGAACCCTCCAGGATGCCAGGTTTGATTTATCCTACTTTTGCATACTTACAGTATGAACATTTACACCAAGTTGTTGTAATAATATGTAAATGTGCTGTTTACATATGTACCCTACAATGACATGCAATGTTGCCACAGTTGTGAGATTTTTAGATTCTGTGATTCACAAACACAGGTCAAGATACATACTGCATGGCTTTGAAAAGTTAATTAACCTGCTTAAATGACATTTTCTCCATGATTTTTTGTAAAACAGTATTTGCAGATATGTGATGTAATTAGATATGAGATGTGCACATGCATGAGCACTTTCCACACTCATAAAAGACTTTTTCAAGACATTTCTGTGTGTATAAGTATAATGCGCTCCCCACTCCCATATATTGAGAGAGAGATGATACAAGGTTTAGGCAGATATTTTGGGGGTTATTTTATGTAGCATTTTTAATGCTGAAGCGTTCACAAAGGGAATATAAATTGCTTGTTAAGCTAATGCCCTTTAACGAGATCTGAACCACAGAATTTAATTGCAAAAATGCAAGCAGACTGTTAGAATTATCTGTATCAGGGATTCACATACATCTGTGATGTGTTTTCCTAAGAACATAATTTGCAATGCTGCAAGACAATGTAAACAGTGAATCATGATGCTCTGCCTTCTTCAGAAATGCAATGAAGAGGAATAAATGTTGTCTTTATTGATGCCCAAAGGGATCAAGAATGTCATAAAAATGAACACTGTTTTAAGTTTTATTTATTGCATATTCACGGAAGACAAAACTCAGAATATTCTGATTATGGACAGACATAATTCTTACAAATTGCAATTGACAGTGTGCGGAAAATACACCATTAGCTTATCATTTATATATTGTGCAGTACAATTTTAATGGAACATTCTATCTAAACTATGCATACAACATAAGCCAAGTAGATTATGCCGAGTGAAGTAATCTCAGACCAGATTTTTAAAACAGCATTTTTGCCAAGGAGAAAGAAAATATGGAGGCATACATTTCCAGGTTCAGACATTTTTCTTTTGCAAAAGCTGTTTTGATTCAATTCACATGTTCCTTGTTTTCATGAGATTTTCTTTTGCAGAAGGTGTTTTTTAACTGAATTTACATTTTTTTTCTTGTAGTCATAAAATGGATATCACAGGTAAACTGAAATCAGCAGTAGATTTAATCAGTATTACAAGAGGGACAAGTTTGCTCATACAAATATGTGCAGTATCAGGCAGAGCTATCTTTCTAGCATGGTTTCACAGGGTAGAAAGCAAAATGTAGCAAACTATAGGAAATGCTTCACTGATCTCTAAGTGGAGTTCAAACCACTCATGGTTTGATACAAAACAGACAAGTGGCTTAGTCACTAATGTTTTGAATTATAGCCAAAGTTAAACAAATCAGTAATAACAGAAAAATAGAGGGCAGTAACAGGAAGAAACTTTTGTTTATTTTATTTATTAGCTAGACGAAAGATCTAAACTGGTAAGCCAGATTAAGCTGTTATATGGATAAAACATTAAAAGCTACAGAGGTTTTGTGTTTACAGTGAAAATCAAGTAAAAGATTCAAATTATAAAAATATGAAGATCTGAGGTTCATTTTCTGGACAACTAGCAACTAATAATCTGACACATAAGGATGTGCATATGATCAAAAAGATTTTGTAGCATAGCTTTATAGCTGACACTATTCAGGAATTTGTTTCAAAAGTGGAGTGACATGTTCATTTTGACATGTTGTTCAAAATGAGGTCAACGGGGGTGTGTTCAAGATGTCAGACTAACAGCGCAGAATTTTAGCTCTGCCTACTTTATATTATTCTGACAGGAAATTCTATTTATTTTGAAGAAAACTACTCAAATATATATGAGAAGATACATAACTGTATGCCCTTTATTATTTTTCAAAAATTAGTACTGAAATAGAAAGTTTTATTATTTTTCCTGTCAGAAGTTTTTCTACAAGGGATTTAAATATGAGTAACTCAAAGAATTCACATCAGGAGAGTGTGGTGAAAAAGGAGTTGCAAGCTATAACAACAAATATCCAAGACCTTTCTCTCGAAATGGACAAACTGGAAAATAAAACTGACCACATAAAACAGGATTGTAGTAAGCAGCTGGACCTTCTAAATGAGGTATTCAAAAACATTCAGAACAAATATCTTCTATTAAAGAAGCTGTAAGTGACATGGATGGCAGAGTGACTGAGTGTGAGAGTCATAATGACTTTTTTCTGAAACAGAATACAAAACTACTAGAAAAAGTGGAAGACCTAGAGAGTAGGTCAAGGAGAAATAATATCAGAATTTATGGAGTACCCGAAAAAGTAGAAGGCAATAATATGATTCTTGAACAAATGATTACCTATAGCATTAAATCTGCCTGACTCTTTCATTCGGAATTGAAAGACCCCACCGGTCTTTATCAAAACCAATTTCAACTACTTGTTCCTCCAACCCTAGATCCATCATTGTCAGATTTTTGTCTTCCCAAGATAAAGATTTGGTACTGAAATCTGCATGGACAAACTTTCCTATTAAAATAAATGAAAAAATACTCATTTTGACAATGATTACACCTCTTCTGTCATCTCTAGAAGAAAATAATGTGTTCCCTTAATAAAGTCTTTGAAAAAGTCAACATCAAAGCTCAAATACTTTTTCCTGCCAGGATAAAAATATATTTGCCTGATGATGAAAAAATCTTCAGTTCACTGCTAGGAGCCATAGATTTTATTCAAAAGAAAAACATATTAACTGATATAGAAGATATGGATTGGTCTACACAAAGTCTGAAAAGACATGCAGCAAAAAATGGATGGGCTGTCAAAGAAAGAGCTAATAAAAAATTAAAGTACAAATAAATAGGATATTTTAAATGTAAAATATTTTAACTTCAGCATTTCACTACCTAGTTTATTGCTGGGGAATTTCAACAAGGTAAAGGTAAAAATTTTTTTTTTTGTTTTTGTTTTTAGGTTTTATATAAGTTGACAGTACTCTCTGATTGTCCTAATTATTCTACTAATACATTTACTTTTCTTGTTACTAATTCGTTTTATGTCCTATCATTGGTATATTTTTATTTTATTTATTTTATTTATTTATTTTACATTTGTTAACCGGGCTAGTCCAACTGGATACATGTCCATTTTCAGTGGAGGCCCGAGGAGAAAAGCTCCGCTAAAATAGTCCTAATGCAACAGAATAATACACTGCAACTAAGTAATTATACAATGCAACTAGAGAAATTAAACCAACAGAAAATTATATAGAAAATAACACAATAGTAATTCACAATGAGCAATATATCATAGAAAAAAAACTTTACAGAATAGTAGCAAATTGCTAGTTTACAGTGTTGAAGGAAAAAACAGGCTTAAAAGTGTTTACACGAAGAATAATAGTAACACAGGAATGGATGAAAAACTCACAGGGTGTGAGGTCATTTGATTTAAATAAGGTAGAATAGAAGGCTAAAAGGTATTGAGACAAAGAATGAAAATAACACAGAGATGGTTGGTAAAACACAGGATGTGAGGTCATTTAATATGAAGTAGGGTTGAAAAGAAGAAAAATTCTGGTATTAAACATTAGTTGCTGAGGAGAAACAAGAAGTCTGGAATTAGTAAGTAAGCTGTGGGGAGGTAACAGAGTCAGTAGAAGGTGAGAATTATTAGTCAGGATTGTTGCAAGAACATAGCCAGTGGTTGGATAGGAAGAGTTTTAGGTTGGTTTTAAAAAGTTGAAGTGATGTTAGGGAAGTGAGATGTTGCGGTAGTTGATTCCATATTTTACCAACTGAGTTAGAAAATATGGAATTACCTGCTAGGTTATTTGATAAGAAGGTGTGGATTAATATTTTGTTTGAGGAGCGTAGGTTCCTCAGGTTATGATATGGTTTAATAAGGGTGGAGAGCATTGGAGTGTAATCAGGGTGATAAAGGGCATTATGTGCAATAGTAAGTTGATTAAGATGAATTAGATGGGGTAATTCAAGCCAGCCTAGTTTGTTGAGATTTAGACAATGATGGGTTCTGTAAGGAGAGTTAGCAGCAAATCTGGCAATATTATTATATGCTGTTGCAAGTTTATTAAGATTATTCTTAGTAAGATTGGTAAATATGGGGGAGGCATATAGTAGGGTAGAGATTAAGTGGGTTCTAGCGATTGTAGTTCTGGCTTCTGGAGTTAAGAAAGGTTTGATTCTGTAGAGCGAGCCTAGTTTTCTGTTAGTAGATTTTATTATGGTGTTGATGTGAGTGTCAAATTTTAATTGATTGTCAATTGTGACACCTAAGAGTTTAGTGGTCTGGTCAGAAGAGATAAGGGTACCGTTACTGGATAAAAAAGTAAAATCAAGGGAAGGAGACAGGTGAGTTGGTGAAAAAAGCAGTAGTTTAGTTTTTTTGGGGTTGAGGAGGAGACAGTGATTAGAAAACCATTGTGCAATAGTCGAGAAGGTTTTTTGAGTGAGAGAATGAAGTTCAGACTGTGAGGAGGCTGAGCAGATAATCGTAGTGTCGTCTGCATATTGAATACATGTTGATAGAGGAGTAGTTAGATGAAGGTCATTTATAAAAATAGAGAATAGTAGAGGACCTAATATAGAGCCTTGGGGGACTCCTATGGAGGTGGGGAGGAGATCTGAGAGATGGTTGTGCCACAGAACTGCCTGTTTACGGTTATCCAGATAGGATGTAAACCAGTTTAAGCTGGAATTATCTAGAGAGAGGGACTTTAAGCGATGGAGGAGGAGTTGGTGATTGACCATGTCGAAGGCCTTAGACAGGTCTACAAAGAAAGCTGAGGAAGGGGTATTATTGTTGCGATTGTTGTTAATAGAGTCAATAAAGGATAGTAAGGCAGTAGTTGTACTATGAAATGGTCGAAAACCATGTTGGCAATTAGCTAGGAGATTGTGGTGTAGTAGGTGGTTAAGTAACTGTTTCTGGATACATTTCTCCATTATTTTTGCAAGAGGAGATAATAGTGCTATGGGGTGGAAGTTAGAATACTCAGTAGAGTCTCCTCCTTTGAAGAGAGGGATGATGTATGAGATTTTCCAGACTGATGGAATAGTACTTTCTTCTAAGGTTCTGTTAATCAGTATAGAGATAGGGTATGCAATAGCTTTTGCACTTATTTGAAGGTATTCAGCTGGAAGTTTGTCAGCTGAGGGGGTTGAGGGTTTTAATTTTTGAAGTAGGGATAAAATATAAGAGGTGGGTATAGGTTTGAGGTGAAATGGAGGAGGGGTTGTGCTTGGACTGGGTAGTTTAGATATGTCTGGGCTTTGTTGATTTGCTAGCTTTAATATTGCAGAAGTAAAAAAATTATTAAATTCATTAGCTGTTTGTAAAGGGCAGTCTGGGTTTGAGCCTAGTGGATTTGGTGTGGCAACTTTACCTGGAGTTACTAGCATATTGATGGTATTCCAGAATTTTTTTGGCTGTTGAAGCAAAGATTGTTGTAGATGGGTGAAGTAGTTTTTTTTTTGTCATGCAGGATAGCTTTTTTTGTCATATTTCTTTGCTGTCTAAAGGTAAGATGATCAGCTGTATTTTTTGTGGTTCTCCACTTGGCCCAGGCTTTATTTTTACTAAGGATAAGTTTCCTTGTGTTATGTGAGAGCCATTGGGCTGTTTTAGATTTAATTCGTATTAACCGCATAGGTGCATGATTTTCCAGGATTGTTAGAAAAGTGTTATTAAAGAAATGAACAGCTTCCTCTATGGGCAGGGATTTAAGGGGTGACCAGTTAACTTGCCTGAGGTCATTTAGAAACTGATCAGGGTCAAAGAATTTTTTGCTGCGGGATGCTCTGACTTGGGTAGGGATGGTCATACTTGCTTTATGCCTAATAATGTATGTAAGTAGGTGGTCACTAAGGTCATCTGGGAGGGTGCCTGTTGTATATTTTTGCTGGGGACTGTTTGTTAGTATCCAGTCAAGAATACTTTCTTTATTATTAGGTTTGTTTTTTCTTGTTGGGGAGTTAATGGTTTGAGAGAAGCCATGCAGGTTGATGAGGGTAGAAGGATTAGTTTGTTTGCATGAATTCCAGTCAATATTGAAGTCGCCTAGTATTATTGTTTCCTGAGGAAGATTTAGAGAGAACCAGTTTAATAGGTCTTCTAATGTGTTGAGGTTTTTACCTGGGGGAAGATAGGTACAGATAATGTTAATTGTTTTATGTGGGTTGAGCTTAAGCTTAGAGATTATTATTTCAGCATTATTGTCAAATGGTGGGTTATGGTTAACTTTACTTATCTGTAGGCTGGTTTTATAGAGAATAGCAACCCCTCCACCTTTTTTTTTAAGGCGATCCTGCCTTAAAATATTGTAACCTGGGGGGATGATTTCGTTATCATATGTTGAGGGTTTTAGCCATGTTTCAGTTAGACAGAGGATATCAAATTGTTGGACATCTAGGAGCGCATGAATTAGTGGAATTTTATTACAGATGCTGCGTATGTTTAGATGAGCAATAGAGAGAGATTTAGGGGGTTTAGTAGGGGGTGAAGGTTGAGTTTTAAGGTGATAGCAGTTAGAGAGAGGTGGGGAGACATTGGGTCCAGGGTTGGGGTGAATGTCGCCATCTAGTAATGAGTGACTTAATATAGGGTTGAGATATAGATGAGTGTAGTGGAAGTATTCAGAAAGCTTTTTGAGGCTAACCTTTGTGTATTTAGTGTGAGAGAGGCGGTGATATTTTGCTTGAAGGTAGGAGGTAGTATAGATGGGATTGTGATAGTGTGTGAAGAGCAGTAGGGGAAGAGTTAGTGTTTGTTTGTGAGGGAATGTAAGAGTAGGGGGGAGAGGTTGTTCATAGGAGGTTAGGATATAGGTAGAGATGAATGTAGTTAGGAAAGTTAGTACTAGTAAAGGTTGGTATGGCTTTTGCATGCTGAGAGATATTATAGCAGGTAATGAGTTAGACGATAGAGAAGTGAAGTTTGTAGTGATGGGGGTTAGAGAAGGGTGGAGACTATTTTAGTGGGTGGATACAGTGATGGTATATGATTGGTCAGGTAAAGTAAGGGGGTGTGTCTGAGAGGGTATAAATGTAGAGGTGCTAGGGGTGGGTGGGATTTGGGGGCAGGGAGGGGAGCGGAGTGAGCCCGAAGAGACAAAGGAGTGTTGTAGCACTAGAAGAAAAACAATCTAAAAGGTAAGGGAAAACAGCAGAAAGGTATGAAACAGTTATAAGTATGTAAGTTTAAAAGAGGTTTAAGTTTAGACTGTAAAGAGATACGAGTTAGGGGCTTTGGAGTGAAAAGGAAGGAAGTTAGGGAGGGTCTAGAGAGGAAGATAAAGTACAAAGGTTAAAGAGAAGTTACAGCTACAGGACACAGGTTAATGGAGAGAAAAAGGATGAGTCAATGGTAGCAAAAAGAATAGTAGAGGAATGCCACTTAATGGGCAAGTGTGATAGTAAAAAAGATAGACAGAGAGGAAAGGGGAAAATCGTGGAGGGGGGGATGAATGAGAGTTACAGGGTGGAAAGTAGCTATGCCTAGTAAATAAAGTTAGAGTTTGGGCTAGTGTAGTGAGGAGGGCAGAGGTTACTGGCTGCTGGCAGACCTGGACTGGTGGCTAGACTAGCTTATATTGATTAAATGGAATAACAAAATAGACATTTAGGTATAAAACATACTTTTACAGTCAGTTTGGGAAGATATCACAAAAGTTTGGTGGGTTGGAGCTTTGTAGAGAGTAGTTCAGATCTTCAGAGAGGGTTTAGGTAGATGTGTAGCGTTAATGCAGGATTAACCTGTTCAGGTTATTAAGCTGGTGGAGAGAGAAAGAAAGATGGTGAGGCAAAGAATGTTACAGAGCAGTATTCACAATGTGAGCAATCAGCAATTTAAACAGTCAGCTATTTAAGCATATACACTCATAAGGTATGAGCGACATAGCAAAGAAAAGACAATCAAACTATCAGACAGTTGCAGTAACAGCCCAGTACAATGCAGAAATATTTAGTATTAAAGGATAATTATCCTCTGACCCATCAAATATGTGCGGTCCTCAAAAAGGGCTGATAATGGACAGAAAAGGTAGCGCAAAGCGGGTAATAAATTAGACCTCGACTAACATGGATAGTATAAAAACCCAACCGGTTTACATGACACACATAAGATGTAAATCACAGCTTGTAAAGGGAATACGCTTAAATTTGGCGCCAAATATCTATAAGCGCTAAAGCAAACAAGCTAACAGTAAGGGATACTTACACGCAAATCACATAAAAAATGCATAGAAAGTGGAAAGAAGCTTGAAAAAAAGCATTGAATTATAAGGCGCAAGTAAATGGACCAATTTTACAGCAGTATGTTACTTACAGTATAGTTTCCTAATAATACTTTAAATAATTTAGCTCTTCATAGACTAGCATCAGTATATAGGGTATAATGGGTCAACATAGGCTAGTGGCAGAAAAAGGATAACAGTTTCTGACTGAAATAATAAAATAAAACAAATTTCCCAAGTCTTTACACAGTACAAGCACTGATCCGCTTATGTGTAAAACAAAAAATATGATGTCCTAAGTGAACTGCATTCTTGTGTGTAAATGGTGGGGTAATGTTATAATACACACCAAATATATAATCTCAATGATAGTTATGAAGAGAGCTTCTGTCAGTTAAAAAAGAAGGGGGGAGTTCATTAACATTTTAATATATCATGATTTATGTGATAATAATTAGCTGAAAGTTTTTCTTATTTAATATTTTCTTTGTGGTATAAATGATTCTATCTTTCCCCCTTCCCTTTTTGCTGTCACATTGTATTGGGCTCACTGTGTCGGGACTGAGTTTCCTGTTGAAATGTGCAATAAAAGTAGTGGTGATGTTCTTCCCTGACTGTGTGAAAGGTATGTCTATTGTGTGCTTGTTACTTTTGTGTTTGTTTATCCGACTTTTTATCTGGCTATAAATGCAGTAATAAAAGATGTCTTATGCTGACTGGTAGTTTTGAAGGACATTGATGGTGATTGGTGGTGAATGGATCAAAAGAATGGCTTTGCTGGCTTGGTTGATTATTAACTGTTATTCCTCATTGTTAAAGGTAGCTCGAGAGCTTATTTCTGTCTCTTACAGAGACAAAAAAGTTTTCCATTTTGTATTTCCTGCCGGAAGGATTTTTTTTAGCTTTTGCGATTGAAGTACAACACTTGTAATGCTCTCAAGAAGCCAGCTGCAAGGAAACACTGAACAAAAGCGATATGTGACCTTTTACCCCATGCACAGCTTCAGAATGTGGCAATGGAGCTGTAGCCAGACTTGGGAATGAAATGGAATGAGGTTCAAAAGGTATTCTTGTTAGTAAAGCTTTGAAAAGGCAAGGAACTGCTACAAATAATTATTTTAAAGCTACTACAATGGTTCTACTGTATAATGACTGTATAGCACTGAGCTCAGTAACAGAAACTAAAACTAATGAATGCTATCTGCTGACCAGAGACAGAGGTTTGGGGTGGGTGGGAGAGAGGAGGAGAAACAGAAGGAATGTCATCAAAATGATAACAAATGGCAAATAATAGATATATAAATGGACAGCATATAAAGTAAATACTAATTTTAAATGTATACATACCCTTCTTTTCACAATAACCATTACTGGGCTGAAACATTTATTTTGAGGTCATGTAACATTAAGTTTATAAACTGTAATATGTTTAACTTAAACTGTGCTGCAAGATATATTGAAATAATGCTAATTTGGCAAATGACTACAAATATAGAAGGTGGTTATTAAAATGATCATATACTTTAAAACCTTATAACTATTATTATTAAAATATTTTTTTTTCTCTCACTTCATTGCATACTAGGTTGGTAACAAATGCATAATATATTCATTTATATAGAGGAAGAAGGGAAAGTATATAGCCTCTAAACAAAGTATAGCATGTAGTATGGTGTGGTAGTAACAGTAGAAATGATCATAGTAGAAATATTTTTGCTGTAATGGATGCAAACAATTCAAAGAGTCTTATTGTTTTGATTTACAGTTAAATAGCTTAATTCACGTCTCAGTTCCTAATAAGTGAAGTAGTTAATGCAGCATACTTGAAGTTTCAGTCATACCTAAATAGCAACTTATGTATTGATGGTGGTAAATGTAATGCAAATGGTCTTAAATATCCACTCTTTTTTGTATTAACCTCTTTACAAATCTTGAACTATATAATTATTATTATAAAATATAAATATGTGGGGGACAATATTTAATTGAATATAGGAAGATCCTATTTAAGGCCTCATTTCAAGACAGGTTTCATACATATAAGATGATTCTATACTGTTACATTTTAGAGTTGTTGGTTATAAGCCCTTTTGAAACTGATCCTACTGTGATTAAATAATGAATATTTCAAGTTCATGTTTGATTGGATTACTTTATAAAATTGTATTGACTCTACTTTATATATTTAAAGCAGAAGCTAATCACAATGTAATTGGTGTGTGAGATGTGGAAAGTGGGTGGTTTAACTAATATTTTAATCAAACCTCGAACATTGTGTTCCATGAATGTGTTTGTATATAGTTATTTGTTCCAGATGTCATTAGTTAAATTTCTTGATTCATCCATGATAAAAAAATTCTAGGCGCTATTTCAGGCTATTGTACATAGGATTTCATAGGTTCATAGGTTCATAGGTTCATACTAGGCTATCTGCCCGAGGGCATTTACAAGCCTAGCCCATCGTTTTGTGGCTTACGCCACCCCTTTAGTATGGGGAACTATACCCATTATTTTGCTGTGCCTCTGTCGAGCAGTGACACTGAGGTAATCCCTGGGGTATATCTGCGATCTCCCATCCATTGGTCAAGATTTCTCTTGAACAAGGCCAGCGAGGTGCTCTGCCTCACATGTACCGGGATTTTGTTCCACAGCATAGGGAGTCTTTGGGTGATGAATCTATCCCTCCAGCCTCCAGCACGTCCTATTAATAGCCGTGTCGAGGTTTAAGTCTCCCGCCCTTGTGGCTCTGATGGATCTAGATTTTTTGAGGTGAAGCATATTCATCAAATCTGGGTTTGACATGGCCTTGTATGTTAGGCAAAGGTCACCTCTGAGCAAGCGATGGCGACTGAATAGAGCTGGAGTTCTTTCAGTCGGGCAGCATAGGATAGATTTTTGAGACCCTTTATCCTTTTGGTGAGGAACTTTTGTGGCCTCTCCAGCTGCTGCAAGTGTCGGGTCAGATACATTCCGAATGGGGCATTGTACTCAATCATTGGTCTGATGAGTGATGAGTAAAGGGAGACTATAACCTCCCTTGATCTAGATGAGAATCCCTTCATGATAAGGTGGGCAATGTAGAAGGTCTTCCTAACTACTTTAGCTACATGGGTGTCGAATGGCAGACTACTATCAACCTGGGTCCCCAGGTCCCTGATAACTTCTTCTGTGCTCAGTGGATTGCCACCTATTTGGTAGCTAGGGGTAACCTTGTTTTTCCCGAAGGGTATGACTATGCATTTTTGGCATTTAACTTTAGGCCGTGGCTCTGGCACCAGTTATCCGTTTCTGTGAGACCCTTCTGAAGGATATCTGTGTCAGATGTGTTTTCTACTATGGCCCAGTTTGCAGTCATCTGCAAACTTTGTCAGCCATAACCCTCCTGTGTTTGCTTGTACTTGAAAAGTAGATGCCAAACAAGAGTGGGCCCAGGACTGAGCCCTGTGGGACACCACTTGTGACAGGCTTTGAGTCTGACATGGCGCCAGCAACTCTGACCCTATGGGTTCTGTCACTCAGCCAGTTTGCAACCCATCTTGTGATGTATGGGTTAACATTTAAGCTGATGAGTTTTTCAATGATACCCGAGTGGGGTATTGTATCAAGGCCTTAGCCAGATCGAGGTAGGCTGTATGGACTGCCTTTCCCTCATCAATGGCTTTGGTGACTGTTTCAAAAAGTCAACCAAGTTTAAAAGGCATGATCTGCCTTTGACAAAGCCAAACTGGGTTGGATCCAAAGTCTGCAAATTCCCTATGTCTTTATTTATGAGGTCCATTATGATCCTCTCCATGGCTTTGCAGATAAGGCTTGTCAAGCTAATGGGCCGGTAATTTCCAGGGTCGGTGGAGGCACCGCCTTTGTGAAGTGGGACCACAGTTGCAGTGCGCCACTCCTGGGTAATGTATCCAGAGGTAAGACTTTGATTAAACAGCTGTCCTAGCTGTGGGTTTAATTCCTCATTGAGTTCGTGGAGCACACAGCCGGGGCACCATCAGGTCCCATGGATGCTGTGTTTTTTGCTTTGGAGAGAGCAGTTCTCACTTGGGCGCTGGAAATGTTTGGGGCTGCAATCGCTTGGTATAGATATCTCCTTTGGGAGAAGTTTGCACTGAACCTGTCAGCCAGTATGTTGGCAATGTCTGTAGGATCAGTAATCTTCACATCATTTTGAACTAGTTCTGAGCATATCTGGGAGTTTCCTCCTAGGTTTCTAACATAGCTAAAGAAGGCCTTATGATTGTCTTTTGAGTCTTTAGCTATTTTTCTCTCGAAATTTGCTTTGGATGATTTTATGAGAGCTCTTAGTTTTTACTTATAGTGATCAAGGGTGTCTTACCTTTTAAGGATTTTGCTCTATCTTGTAGTAGCTTCCTCCTTTTGTTGTAGAGTTTGTTTATGGCTGGGGTCCACCAGACTGACGCTTGCCTTTGGTACAAAGAGTCTTTGTTTTGCTTGGGATTGCCTTATCCATGCAGTCCTGAAGGTGCTGGTAGAAGGCATTTGTAAGTGATTCAGCGGCTTGAGTACTGTTTTCCGCCGCTCGGGGCCTTAAAGGAGACCACACTAGTCTTTAGAAGTGTGAAGTCGGCTTTTGAGAAGTTCTTTACTGTGGTCTTTTTATTTCAGGTGGGGTGGGATGAGGACCTCCAGCGAGATTAGTTTGTGATCTGATCTCACCAGTGAGGGTATACTCCGGTGTTGAACATTGTGCTCCCATGTTCGTGATGATGAGATCAAGTATGTTATCTCCTCTTGTGGGAATGGTAACTAGTTGTTCCATGGCATTTGAGTTTATGAATTCCAGGAACTTTTGGGCTAGGGTGTTTGGGCTTGAGTAGTGTTCCCAGTCTATATTTGGGTAATTGAAGTCACCTAGTATGATGGTGTTTGGTGATACATTTATCCCTCTAGTGTTTTCAGGAAGGCCATGTGAGGTTCCTGAGTTTGTGAGGGTGGCCTGTAACATGCTACAATTTGCAGAGCAGTCTTGCCTACGGTTAATTGCACCTGGATGGTCTCCGATGCATCATGCGTTGTTACTCAGTCTTGAGGTGTGGGTGTCCTTGATGAATATGGATACCCTCCTTTCTTGGTATTTTCCTGATTTTGGGGCCGGAACGCATGATATGAGGTAAAACCTGATAGCGCTGGGGTGCTCTCAGGAGCCTTGAACCAGGTTTCTGTCACAGCACAGACATCGATGTTCTCCATACTGAGAAGGGCCTCGAGTGCGTGCATTTTGAGATTTAGACTTCTGGCATTGAGCAGCATTACCCTTAGTTTTTTCCTTTTTGTGTTCTAGGGTGGTAGGTTTAGAATTTGAGCCTTGCCTAAAAAGGCACTATGGGGTGGCAAGAGCCTTTGCCAATATCCGAATCCTAGGGTGACAGGTGCAAGCCGCCCAAACAGCGTGGCTTGTCCAGCATGTCATCCCAGGCAGACAGATACTGGATCCCCTTTGAATGACACCAGTGTTTAAGCCAATTGTTAAAGCTGATCATCTTATCTCTGTATTGTGGCATCATTCTTGGTGAAGGTAGGATACTGCTCAAGGTCAGGGTCATACCTGCCTGGGCTACATAATCAGAGAGCTCCTCAATGTCTCTTTTCATGTAGTCCAAGGAGGTACGCCTCAAGTCGCTTACACCAGCGTGGACAATGACTGAGTCATATTTGTACCTGCTGTTGAGAGACCTGAGTGCTTGCGTTATGTGGCGGATTCTAGCGCCGACAGACAGCTTACTGTGACCTTCTCCTTACTCAGTCTGGTGAGCGGACGCCAGTGTGTCTGACTATGGAGTCACCAATGACTAGTGTGTCTGGCATTGTGTTTGGCCTTAAGGGCTGTGACTGTTTGACACTCTGACTGTGAGGTCTTTTTTAACTGATATAGAAGATATGGATTGGTCTACACAAAGTCTGAAAAGACATGCAGCAAAAAATGGATGGGCTGTCAAAGAAAGAGCTAATAAAAAATTAAAGTACAAATAAATAGGATATTTTAAATGTAAAATATTTTAACTTCAGCATTTCACTACCTAGTTTATTGCTGGGGAATTTCAACAAGGTAAAGGTAAAAATTTTTTTTTTTGTTTTTTGTTTTAGGTTTTATATAAGTTGACAGTACTCTCTGATTGTCCTAATTATTCTACTAATACATTTACTTTTCTTGTTACTAATTCGTTTTATGTCCTATCATTGGTATATGATGTCCTAAGTGAACTGCATTCTTGTGTGTAAATGGTGGGGTAATGTTATAATACACACCAAACATATAATCTCAATGATAGTTATGAAGAGAGCTTCTGTCAGTTAAAAAAGAAGGGGGGAGTTCATTAACATTTTAATATATCATGATTTATGTGATAATAATTAGCTGAAAGTTTTTCTTATTTAATATTTTCTTTGTGGTATAAATGATTCTATCTTTCCCCCTTCCCTTTTTGCTGTCACATTGTATTGGGCTCACTGTGTCGGGACTAAGTTTCCTGTTGACATGTGCAATAAAAGTAGTGGTGATGTTCTTCCCTGACTGTGTGAAAGGTATGTCTATTGTGTGCTTGTTACTTTTGTGTTTGTTTATCCGACTTTTTATCTGGCTATAAATGCAGTAATAAAAGATGTCTTATGCTGACTGGTAGTTTTGAAGGACATTGATGGTGATTGGTGGTGAATGGATCAAAAGAATGGCTTTGCTGGCTCGGTTGATTATTAACTATTATTCCTCATTGTTAAAGGTAGCTCGAGAGCTTATTTCTCTCTCTTACAGAGACAAAAAAGTTTTCCATTTTGTATTTCCTGCCGGAAGGATTTTTTTAGCTTTTGCGAGTCATTTTGAAGTACGACACTTGTAATGCTCTCAAGAAGCCAGCTGCAAGGAAACACTGAACAAAAGCGATATGTGACCTTTTACCCCATGCACAGCTTCAGAATGTGGCAATGGAGCTGTAGCCAGACTTGGGAATGAAATGGAATGAGGTTCAAAAGGTATTCTTGTTAGTAAAGCTTTGTAAAGGCAAGGAACTGCTACAAATAATTATTTTAAAGCTACTACAATGGTTCTACTGTATAATGACTGTATAGCACTGAGCTCAGTAACAGAAGCTAAAACTAATGAATGCTATCTGCTGACCAGAGACAGAGGTTTGGGGTGGGTGGGAGAGAGGAGGAGAAACAGAAGGAATGTCATCAAAATGATAACAAATGGCAAATAATAGATATATAAATGGACAGCATATAAAGTAAATACTAATTTTAAATGTATACATACCCTTCTTTTCACAATAACCATTACTGGGCTGAAACATTTATTCTGAGGTCATGTAACAGTAAGTTTATAAACTGTAATATGTTTAACTTAAACTGTGCTGCAAGATATATTGAAATTATGCTAATTTGGCAAATGACTACAAATATAGAAGGTGGTTATTAAAATGATCATATACTTTAAAACCTTATAACTATTATTATTAAAATATTTTTTTTCTCTCACTTCATTGCATACTAGGTTGGTAACAAATGCATAATATATTCATTTATATAGAGGAAGAAGGGAAAGTATATAGCCTCTCAACAAATTATAGCATGTAGTATGGTGTGGTAGTAACAGTAGAGATGATCATAATAGAAATATTTTTGCTGTAATGGATGCAAACAATTCAAAGAGTCTTATTGTTTTGATTTACAGTTAAATAGCTTAATTCCCGTCTCAGTTCCTAATAAGTAAACTAGTTAATGCAGCATACTTGAAGTTTCAGTCATCAGTTTCATACCTAAATAGCAACTTATGTATTGATGGTGGTAAATGTAATGCAAATGGGCTTAAATATCCACTCTTTTTTGTATTAACCTCTTTACAAATCTTGAACTATATAATTATTATTATAAAATATAAATATGTGGGGGACAATATTTAATTGAATATAGGAAGATCTTATTTAAGGCCTCATTTCAAGACAGGTTTCATATATATAAGATGATTCTATACTGTTACATTTTAGAGTTGTTGGTTATAAGCCCTTTTGAAACTGATCCTACTGTGATTAAATAATGAATATTTCAAGTTCATGTTTGATTGGATTACTTTATAAAATTATATTGACTCTACTTTATATATTTAAAGCAGAAGCTAATCACAGTGTAATTGGTGTGTGAGATGTGGAAAGTGGGTGGTTTAACTAATATTTTAATCAAACCTCGAACATTGTGTTCCATGAATGTATTTGTATATAGTTATTTGTTCCAGATGTCATTAGTTAAATTTCTTGATTCATCCATGATAAAAAAATTCTAGGCGCTATTTCAGGCTATTGTACATAGGATTTATTATAGATGTTCTAAATACAATTTACCTGTACGATGGTTTATAAATGCTTATCGTTCAATGTTAATGGTTTAGATAATAACATCAAATGAGCTAGTTTGCTTAAGTTTATTAAAATGCATAAAGCACATAAAATTTTTTTGCAAGAAACTCATTTGTTGAAAAAAGATTACATAAACTATCCTTTAATGGTTACACAGTACTTACTGATTCTTGCTATAAAACTAAAAGAAGAGGCACTCTTGTATTGTGGAATAACACCTACATAATCCCTAAAATCTTAAACTCATACTCAGACAAGGATGGAATGTTAAGTTTATTGGTGCTAGAAATTAATAAGAAATGTTATGTGTTGGTAAACTCTTATTGGATTCCTGGACTAGGAACTAAACATGGGAATAAATACCTTGATACTATTGCATTATATGCAAAGGGTGACATTATATTGGCTGGAGATTTCGATTGTTTATTAGCAGATAGGGATACGTCTAGAACTAGTCAATATAAATTAATGAAACAATTTTATCGCCTCAATGAATCTTAAGAGACATATATAATTTAAAATCACAAAGTTCACATAATTACACCCATTACTCATTTAGGTTTGGTACTCAAACGAACATTGACAAGGTTTTCATTTCAAATAGCTCTTATTCAAAAATAAATTATGTTTTGCCCACTTTCTGATCATAATGTCCTTTTTTTAGTTTGACTGTAATAAAATGATGATTTGATAATTTTACAAAGAATCCCAGTGCATTTAATAAAAATAAAAGGTTTCAGGGAATGGATTTTAAACTAAATAGATACATATGTAGAAATTAATAATAATGGGGAGGTAAGAAAGCCTATATTATGGGACGCATTAAAAGTCTATTTGTATGATAGAGTTAAAAATTGGTATCTTCAAAAAAGAAAAGAATGGGTTAGCGAATTATCAGAATTACAAATTAAAATAGATAAGTTAAAATTAAATCTAAAACCCAACGATATAGTAGTACATATGTAATTATCATACTTGAATCAAAAATACTTAGAAATATTAAATCACAAAGTTGCTATAAACTTAGAAAAACTAAAATTACAATATTATTCTGTAAATCCTGGACATTTACATAAATTGGCTGTTAGAGCCAAACAAATCAATAAACTAAACCATATCAATGAAATTAAATATACAATTAATAACTCTGTAAAAAAGTTGATTTCAAAGGTATATTAGAATAATTCAAAATATATTATAAATCAATTAATGATACATCTCCACTTGAAGAGATGGACAATATAGCTGATAAATTCCTTTGAAAAAATATAAACACTAAGTTGTCAAATCAACAAAATAATATACTAGATAAACAAACAACATTAATAGAATTGAAAGAACAAATTAAAAGTTAAAAAACAACAAAGCCCCAGGATTAGCTAGGATAATCCCAGAAATTTATAAGAGTTTTCCTGACCAAATACTAAAAAATCTGCTAAGTACATTCTCTATGGTTAAACAAGAATTAAAAAATCCCCCTTCCTGGAAATCATCATTTCTCCTATTTTGAAACAAGGTAAAGACCCCAAGTCATGTTCATTTTATGGACCAATTTCCCTATTAAATATTGATTACAAAATGATCATGTCTATTTTGGCTAACCGATTAAAAATATACTGCCTAGTTTAATAGACTATGATCAAACAGGTTTTACATAGGAAAGTTCATGATAATATTATTAAATTACCTCTACTTGATATTGCGAACAAAACCAGGAAACAACTAACAACTAACTGTTGTAAGTTTAGATATAGACAAAGCCTTTGACTCCATTAGCTGGTCCTATTTACAAAAAATGTTTAAAGGTCATAATTTTCCCCATAATTTACTAATGTAATACTGAAACTATACAATGAATCTCAAGCATATGTTAAAATCGGTTTATGCTTATCATCACCATTAAAAATTCTAAAAGGCACAAAACAAGGATGTCTGATGTCCCCATTACTGTTTGCTCTATCGGTTGAACCCTTCGCTACATATGTTAGAAAATATATAAATATAAAAGGATTTTCTTTAAATAGTGAATATTGCCCAAAAATCCAACTATTTGCAGACTATATTCTCCTAACAACTGGTGATATAGATGTTTCCATGCAATATATTATAGATGCTGTTAATTACTTTGAAAAAAAAAATCTCTGGTCTAAAATTAATCAAAACAAAACCAAAAACACTATTAATTAATAAGAAAATCAACAGATCATTGACAAAATATAAAACATTTAATTGGGAAAATATACAATAAATTATTTAAGAATTAGTATAAAATACACATGGAAAGAGACTGTCTAATTAAACTATACCAATCTAGTAACTATAATTACTGATCTAACTAAAAAATGGAACAAAATGTTTTTCACTACGGAGGACAGACTTACATTAATAAAAATTATTATTCTGCCTAAAATTTTATACTATACACAATTCTTAATTTTATCTCCACCTAAAAAAATTCTTTAAACAAACAGATTCCTTGTTACTTAAATTTCTTTGGTTTTCATGGAAACCAAGGGTAGCATATACATGGCATGTTAGAGCCTGGAATAGTAATGGGATTGGAACATAGAATTATATTCTAAATCTGTTATTATCAATATAATATTACATTGGATAACTTCTATATATACATCTAGTTGGAAACAGCTACATGAGATCCATATAACTTTTAATAGAAGTATTGAAACAGAAATTGATGATTCATTTGGCATCAATAAAATATACTGGGTACTACATGAGTAATGTCTATACAATAAGAAATTTAGCCACTTCTCACATGGTATAAATCAAAAATTTTCCACATTTAAAACATAATAGTAATTACAGTTTTAAAACAAACACTCTTTCTTATATTTCCCATAACCTACACTCTAGATTGTCTAGATCCCTTTAATATTAATAAAATGTCAAATCTTAAAGATGATGATTTAAAATTCTGGCACCAATTTATAGATAAAAACTAAATTCTATCAATAAATTTTCTTTTAACCAGATATAATGTTAGCCAAAATAATTGATTATGTTTACAATTGCTACAGCAATTTATTGAATGCAAAGTGAGAGTATCAATAAATCTAGAAACAGATTCTATACCAAAACTTTTACAACTATTTATGTGTTGCAATTTGATGTACACTGAACATAAACTAAGCATATCACCTACATACAAAATCCTACATAATGATTTTTTATCCTTTGATTCAGCTTTTTGGGACTACTCCATAAAGGTTAATAAAGAACCTCTGTCAAACGAAAATAAAAAGTTATTAAACTCAATAAACAATACCACACCATCATTATATTGAAAATTATTTACTTGGAAATTTATTCATGAAGTTTTATACCCCACACAAGATTGCACTTATATCAAAATGTAAAGAAACAAAATGTTGGAGATGTGGTGAAATTCTGGGAGCTAACTAGGTTCATATGTTCATCAAATATAGAATTCTTATACATTATTGAAATGACTTTAGACATTTTATAAAAACTTTGTGGTCAGATAAGAGTCAAATCACTAATTTTTTGATTTTATTCAACATACCTACCCCAAGTGCAATCCCTAAACATCAGTTACCAATTATTTGGTCAATTTTGGCTATTGCCAGAAAAATTATAACACTGAACTGTAAAAATAAGAAGGTTTGTGGTCTGCACTCTTGTGGGACGAGAGGCTAGATTCTGCCCTTCTGAGCTGGGAATTTCTGGTTAATGACTTATTTGAACTGTTTCTTTCTGAAATATGTGCGCCTTGTTTGCTGCAGCCCAGAAGTTAATACTTTATTGGCCACTGTGGGCTAATTTCTATCTCTTTCATTTCCCTGCTATAAAAAATGCATTTGCACTTTTTTGCGCTTGTATTCAGCTCAGCAAGTGCCTGCCAGGTGTCCTGCAGAGTTCTACAGCAGCAGAGAGACAAAAGACAGACTTTAGAGTGATTATCATTTTTCTGCATTTTCTTGCTGTCTTTAATTTCACCTAAAACGCAGATTTTTTGGCGTTTCTGTGATTTAAAAAGCTTGTTTCTGCTACATATTGTACTTATTTGCTACCTGCACTTGAACTAAGTCATGTTTGTATTTAAATAATCTGTTTAACTGTTGTAGGCTACACACTAAAGTGTGATAGCCATTTCTGTGCATTTAAAGTGTTTTTTGATTGCATCTGCTTAATTTTCTGAAAAAAACAAAAAAAAAAAAAACCCCAAAAAAACAACCAAAAAAAAATACTTGTTTCCCACCTTTCTGAACTAGTATAGTCCAGTTTTCAGGCTTTTCCTGAATTCAGGGCTGTGTTACAAGTTTCTGTTTTTGCCCATACCTTACTTAGGTAAAAGGAAGTTTCTCTGTTCACCTGTGAGAGACGGGAGCTTTGAGCAGCCTATCTGTCCCTGGAGGAGTGGTTTCCGCCCAGAAATTAGTAGTTTATTGGCCATATTGGGCTAATTTCTAACTCTTTCATTTCCCTGCTATAAAAAATGCATTTGCGCGATTTTGCGTGCTGGGTAGCTAGGGTTAAACTATTCTCAGCTCCATGGAGTCTACGCTTCAATTTTTCCCTTGGAACTAGACAAACTTTCAACTTAAGCACTCAAACCATTCATTTCACAGCCCAGCACTTGCTCAAAACTCATAGCAAACACTAATTAACCCTAGCACTAGACCCCCCTATCCTGTCTAGAAGGACAAGGCTTTCTATTCGTCCCTACCATCCAATCAGTAAAACAGCTCACTTTACCTATTCAGGCATGTCCAAAGGGCAGTTTCAGGTGTACTCTCCAGTCCAACTGGTGATCTGGGTATTTTGAGGCAATGTTACAACTGCCTCATACACAGACAACCCACTCCTCCTACCACCAAACACTAATATATGCAAGAGATGCAATTATACAGACAAACTGGAGGCAAAGCTCTCTCAACCCAAGACTGGAACAGACAGTCAAGAGGAGAAGGGAAATACTTGCAACACACAACCAGTCTCACATACACCTATTAAACCAACACTGGCAAATAACACATAAATACACAAAAACATACTCAGAGGCTCTAAATAAAAATCTGCAAAAGCAACAGAGACATCCAAAGCAGACATCCAAGCAACCTCCACACCCCATCACAAACCATGAAACACATACTTCACATAATCAGTGTGCCACACAATCATCACAGCCCTTAAGGCAAAATAACATACCCAACACACTAGTAATAGGCAACTCAACAGTCAGGCACACTGATGTCCCACTAACTAGGCTGGACAAAGAGAAGGTTACAGTTAGCTGCCTGTCAGGTGCCAGGATCCGCTACATAACACAAGCACTCAGGTCGCTCCAGAGCAAGTACAAATACAACTCTGTCATTGTCCATGTTGGTGTGAATGACCTGAGATGTACCTCCCTGGACTACATGAAAAGAAACATGGAAGAGCTCCCTGATTACGTAGCAAAGACCGGTATGACCCTGACCCTGAGTAGCATCCTGCCCTCACCAAGAATGATGCACAGTATAAAGAAAAACTGATCAATTTCAACAATTGGCTAAGTTTCTGGTGTCATTCAAAGGGGATCCAGTATCTGTCCACCTGGGATGACATGCTCGACAAGCCACGTTGCTTCGCAAAAGATGCCATGCACCAGTCACCCTTAGGCTTTCAAATACTGGCCAAGGCCTTTGCCGCCCCTATAGTGCACCTTTTTTAGGCAAGGCTCAAAAGACAAACCCACCACCGTAAATAGCACAAGTAACCAAAAACTGAGGGTAGTGCTACTCAACACCAGAAGTCTAAATCACAAAATGCATGCACTCAAGGCACTCCTCAGTATGGAAAACACTGATATTTGTGCAGTAACAGAAACCTGGTTTAAGGCTGCAGAGAGCACCCCAGCACTACCAGACTATAACTCAAACCATACTTTTCGGCCACAGAACCCAGACTGAAACACAAAAGGTGGGGGTGTATCCACACTCATCAAGGATACCCACACCTCCAGGTTAGTGGCGCAGCACAATGCCTCAGAGATCATCCATGTGCAACTAACAACGGGCAAAACTGCAATTAAAATTATAGCTAGCTACAGATCACCCACCATGACCCAGGACCCCCATTCCGTGTTTCTGGAGACACTGGAAAATATGAAGGTCCTACCAAACACTAATATTGGGTGATTTTAATTACCCAAACATTAACTGGGAGAACTACTCAAGTACTAACTCCCTTGCCCAACACATCCTAGAATTTATAAACTCGAATGCCCTGGATCAACTGGTCAACACCCCCACCAGAGGTGACAACATATTGGACCTGGTCATCACCAACAAGGGTGACCAGTGTTCCACACCGGAGGTCAACCCCTCACTGGTTAGATCAGACCATAGACTAATCATTCTGGATATCCACATTCCGCCCCCACCCCCAATCAAGGAAACCACCATGAAAAACTTTTCAAAAGCAAACTTCACATTACTTAAGACTGAGGTGGAAAGATTCACAGCCCCCATGCTAAAGGGCAACGCTGTCCAAGCTGCTGAATCCCTTACAAAGGCACTCTATGAGTACCTGCAAGAATATATGGATCGTGCTATCCCAAGCAAAACCAAAACTCACTCCTTCAAGAAAAGGAAACCAGTCTGGTGGACCCCTGCCATAAGCAAGCTATACAATAGAATGAGGAAACTAGTACAGAAAAGAGTAAAATTGCAAGAAGGAAAGACATCCATGATCAGTATCAGCAAGAAACTACGATCCCTCATAAAATCATCCAAGGCTAGCTTCAAAAGAAAAATTGCCATGGACTCCAGAGATAACCACAAAGCGTTCTTTAGCTACGTCAAGAACCTAAGTGGAAACTCTCACATCTTCTCTGAGTTAGTGCAGATTGGCACAAAATACACTGAACCGACTGATATTGCCAACATTCTGGCAGACAGGTTTAGTGCAAACTTCACCCCCCTCCCGCCCCTTAAAGGGCCCATAACCATACTAGAAGAATGTAGAGCCCTGGCAATCACTGACACACAGGTTAAAACAGCCCTATCCAAAGCTAATAACACAGCATCAATGAAACCGGATGGTGTCCAAGGCTGTGTCTTACACGAGCTCCAAAATGAAATAACTCCTCACCTAAACACACTGTTCAAACTCAGCCTCTCTGCAGGCTACGTACCCATAGAGTGGAGCACAGCAACAGTTATCCCACTCCACAAAGGTGGAGCCACAACAGACCCCAGGAACTATTGCCCTATAAGCCTGACTAGCCTGGTCTGCAAGGGTATGGAGTGCATCATCATGGAACTAATTAATAGAGACATTGGGAACTTCCAAACATTGGACCCTACCTAGTTTGGCTTTGTTAAGGGCAGATCATACCTCCTAAAGCTGGTGGACTTCTCTGAAACAGTTACCAAGGCTTTAGATGAGGGAAAGTTGGTCCACACAGCCTACCTTGACCTCGCAAAGGCTTTCAACACCATTCCCCATTCTGGTATTACAGACAAGCTCACCAGCCTGAACATAAACCCCTACGTCACAACATGGGTTCCCAATTGGCTCATGGATAGAACCCACATGGTGAGAGTTGCAGGCTCTAGGTCCAACTCTAAACTAGTTACAAGTGGCATCCCCCAGGGCTCAGTCCTGGGACCCCTCCTGTTTGGTATATACTTCTCAGAGGTACAGGCAAGCACAGGAGGACTATGGCTGGCCAAGTTAGCAGATGACTGCAAACTGCGGGCCATAACTGACTCTCTGGCTGATGCAGACATCCTCCAGAAGGGTCTCACTGAGACGGATACCTGGGTGCCAAAATCATGGCCTCAAGCTAAATGCCAAAAAAGTGCATAGTCATCCCCTTTGGAAAAAAACAAAGTACCTGCGAACTACCACATACATGGTAGTCCCCTAAATACAGAAAATGTAATAAGGGATCTGGAGACCCAAGTAGATAGTAATCTCTCCTTTGATAATCATACTGTCAAGGTGGTTAGAAAATCCTTCTATGTGGTGCACCTAATCACAAAAGGGTTCGCATCTAGAACAAAAGAGGTTATTGTGCCCCTCTACTCATCACTCATCAGACCCATCATAGAGTACAACGCCCCATTTGGGATGTACCTTACAAGACACCTGCAACAGCTGGAAAGACCACAGAAGTACCTCACCAAGAGGATTACTGGCCTCAAACAGATGCCCTATGCAGCCAGACTGAAGAAACTCCAGCAGCCAGACTGAAGAAACTCCAGCTGTACTCAGTTGCATACCGCTTACTCAGAGGTGATCTCTGCCTGACATACAAGGCCATGTCCAACCCAGAATTGATGGACATGCTCCACCTAAAAAAAAATAAATAAATCCCCGTGAGCCACATACTCTAGGGATCTAAACCTCACCACAACAATAAATAGGACGTGCTGGAGGGATATATTCCTGTCTCAGAGACTCCCCATGCTTTGGAACAGGATTCAAATTTACATTAGGCAGAGCCCCTCACTAACACTCAAGAGAAACCTTGACGAGTGGATGGGAAACAGAAAATTTACCCCGTGGATCACTGCAGTGGCTCTGCTGGACAGAGGCACAGGGAACTAATGGCTCTGCTGGACAGAGGCACAGGGAACTACTCTAAGGGGGCGGCAAAAGCCAACACATTCTGGCTAGGCTTATAGATGCCCTCGGGCAGATAGCCTAGTACTTATCTATGAACCTATAAGCAAGATCTTATATTTGCTGATTTTGTAAGACTAGCAAAATGTGTATGTAAAAAGGAAATGCAAACCATTTGTACTACAACATCTAATTTAACACATAAAAGAATAGCTTGGCAGAAACTGCAAATTTTATTAGATAAATATTAATGGTTCTTACAGATGAAGTCAAAGTTTGTCATGGATGATTGTATATAGTGTAAATAGTTGTTTATTCAGTGTATATTGTATGTTTTGAATTATATTGATAGTCAATGTCTAACTGAAAAGTCAAATAAAAATTCTTGAAAAAAAATGAGTTAAACAACCACCTGAGGAAACAAGTAATAAATGTTATTTAATGAATTTCAGGATATCATGGATCATACTTAGTTATTTAATGCTGAATGATCAGTCATTATGAATATGGGGAATAAAACAATATTAATGGGGTATTTCACTTAAAGAACAATTACAAAACACATTATTTTAAATAATGTCAGGACAAAAACAGGGAAATATAAGTTGTACACTGGTTTGTGGAAGTGTGACAAGAGCAGTGACAGTATATGAGGTAAATGTAAAGAGATGTTACATGCAGCAGGATTCACAGGATTCATGAAGTTTAAATGCTGGTCTTTGTGACATGAGTTTAAGCCGGAATATATTTTTTTAAGTAGCTCATGTAAATGAGAGTGATGTTTATTCTCAGTGAGAAAGGGAAGAATGTGAGAGATACAAATACTGTACAATAATTTTAGGTAGTGCAATAACATTTTGGATTATATGGGTACATTTTAGCAAGCTGCAGATTTTTCATATGCCAAGGGATCAGATAGCTCATCATGGCATGGATAACCAATATGTCCCCGGGTTGGGGAAAATAAATCTGTGAAAGGCTCTTAGTGGTAGCATTTATAATTCTGATTTTGATAAGCTTCTTGGTAATAATAATATAAAATACATACTAATGAATTGATGACAATCACAGAGTATGTATGTGTACAAATGCAAGGAGCCAGTGCTACCCCACTTAAGCCAGAAGTTGCGTTACAAACTTGGTGCTCATTTTTCCTGTACCTAATCTAGCCTACTGAGTTATTTTAACCTATGATTTACACTGAGAAATAATCAGATGTTTGTCTGATAAACCTATGACCACAGACCTCTGGTACACACTTTGAGTAGATAACTTTAATTCATAAGTTAAGGAATGAATTAAAAGGGAGAACTGTTAGATGGGAAATATATTAAAAGTATAAATGTCAGAATTAGTAGTAGAATTATTTCAGATATTATTTCTAGGAAAGCTAGGTCAGGAAATATGCTTGGGTTCTGTGAGGATTATTTCTAAGTAGGTTAGGCCTGAAAACACCTGTGTTCTGAGACACTGTACTGCAAAAAAAATAAATAAATAAACAGTACGGTGATGGAAAAGACAACTGCAATCAATTTATTATGTTAAACGCTTTTCGTATGGTTAAAATACCAGACTTCATCAGACAATGTATAACACAATGACACTCATATTTAAATGTTACTAAAAGCCTGCCTCATCTCATCATAACAGGAAATTACATCATTAAGCATACTAAAAAACATTAAAAAAACCCAAATTCTAAACCAATTAAACCTAAAAACCATTAATATAAGTTGTTTGAAACAAATAGTGTATGTATTTAACAACTTATATTAATGTTTATTAGGTTTAATTGGTTTAGAATATGGTGTTTATTTTTTTTTTAAGTTTTTTAGTATGCTTGATGTAATTTCCTGTTATGATGAGATGAAGCAGGCTTTTAGTAACATTTAAATATGAGTGTCATTGTGTTATACATTGTCTGATGAAGTTTGGTATTTTAACCAAACAAAAAGCGCTTAACAATAAATTGATTGTGGTTGTCTTATCCATCACCGTACTTTTTTTTTATATAGTTTGTTCTAGTTTTATTGTTAGACACTGTACTGCAACTGCATGCTGTAAGTTTGGATAAGGAGAGAGAGCTCTATTTTGTTACAGACAATTATTGAACATTGGTTGCTTAGGAGAAGCAATTAGAAACATGAACAGTGTTTTTGTATTGTATTTTGCCCTTGCTTTTATGACAAGCTCTGCGATTAACTGTATTTTGTCCTTGTTTTTATTACAAGTTCTGTAATTGTGTAAAGGAAAATTACCACACGTGATAGCATAACAAACAGCTGAATCACTTACAAATGCCTTCTATCAGCACCTTTCCTGCCATAGTTGAAAACACATCAGACACAGATATCCTCCAGAAGGGTCTCATAGAAACGGATAACTGGTGCCAAAGCCATGGCCTAAAGTTAAACGCCAAAAAATGCATAGTCATACTCTTCGGGAAAAACAAGGTTACCCCCAGCTACCATATAGGTGGCAATCCACTAAGCACAGAAGAGGTTATCAGGGATCTGGGGACCCAGGTTGACAGTAACCTTTCATTTGACACCCACGTTGCCAAGGTAGTTAGGAAAACCTTCTACATTGCCCACCTGATCATGAAAGGATTCACATCTAGATCAAGGGAGGTCATTGTTCCCCTGTACTCATCACTCATCAGACCAATGATTGAGTACAATGCCCCATTCGGAATGTATCTTACCCGACACCTGCAGCAATTGGAAATGCCCCAAAAGTTCCTCACCAAAAGGATAAAGGGTCTCAAAAATATGTCTTATGCTGCCCGACTGAAAGAACTCCAGCTCTATTCAGTCGCATACCGTCTGCTCAAAGGTGACCTGTGCCTAACTTACAAGGCCATGTCTAACCCGGAATTGATGGACATGCTCCACCTCAAAAAATCTAAATCCATAAGAAATACAAGAGGAAGAGACTTAAACCTTAACACAGTTATAAATAGGACATGCTGGAGGGACAGATTCATCACCCAGAGACTCCCTATGCTGTGGAACAAAATCCTGGTACATGTGAGGCAGAGCACCTCGCTGGCCCTGTTCAAGAGAAATCTTGATCAATGGATGGGAGATCGCAGGTTTACCCCGGGGATCACCTCAGTGTCACTGCTGGACAGAGGCACGGTAAACTAATGGGCATGGTACCTTTCAAACTTAAGGGGTGGTGAAAGCCACATAACTTTGGGCTAGGCTTATAAATGCCCTAGGGCAGATAGCCTAGTATAAACCTATGAACCTATGAACCTAAACATAATCAGAGATGAGAGCATTCCAAAACGGAAATATCTTAGCAGGCAATAATGATGACTATATTATTTTTGTCAGTTTAAAGTATGTGAATTATGACTGGAGCTAATATTCCAGAAGGTGCCACCTAGGCTGCCCAGTGTTTTGTTTCATGTACTTAGATTAATATTTGTAGTCTGCCATGCTAGACATGCCTTATGTAAGCTTAGTAACTGTCAATACTATTCTTGAACAATATTTTTGCCACAAAATGTTTTTTTTATGTCTCAGTGCATTTACTGATGACAGTGTTATGGAACTCCTAACATAATCAGCCTCGTTTGTTGTGTCTGATGAATGACCACTGTATCAATATCTCTTTCCTTCTCCCTTTCCCTCTCCTCTACCATAACTGTCAAGGCACTAAGCTTACCATCTAACCCTGCATACACTCTTAATCCAGTCTGGGATGGGTGTTCTTCCTACACTCTGACTTGACATATAATGTCCTCCTATATGTAGAAAACTACTCCACTCCATCCCTTACTTCTCTGTCATGTCTGAACAGCTTACACACAAGCACCTCCATGACCCAGCTTCTCCTGTCATTGACCTGTGCTTCTGTGCTACTAGTGCTGTCCACCATCCATACAAATAAAGTGTATTGTGACCACAAATAGACTATCACAAATACATTTAATAAAGCAAATAAAAACTTCCACAAATAATCAGGACTGGCCTTGGGTAATCTGATGTCCTAGATGAAAAGGCTCCATGGTGACCCAAACCCATTCTGGCCTACTCACACTATCCAGATTGCTTTTTTCTATGTTTTCCTTGCTTTCCAGTTATTTTTCCTGCAGTCATTCATTCATTAATTACATCAACATATTTATCTCAGCACAACTGCACTCTGATATCTGTGTAGATAACAGCCTCGTTAAGTTAGGGGGGCAGGGTGCCCTTGCTATGGGGTTTATTAAATGTTCTAAGGTGCATGTTAGAGTTTTTCATACAACCTTTCTCATCCAGTGATTATCTGAACTAGAAAAATCAAAGAAAGTCTTGCTCTTCAACTTTTTTTCTGCTACCTTTCAGCACATCCAAACTAACTAAGACTACACTTTAATAACTGCACTGGAAATAACTGCAATAAGTTTGGGGTCTGGAGGCCACTTGGCCCCCAAAAGCCATGAGGTTTCTAGATGCTCTAAGATGCATTGCAGAGTTTTTTTAAACAATCTTTGGCTAATGATTGCATGAAGAAAAAAAATTCTATCTTACTCTTTAACTTTGCTTTTTTCCTGCTTCCTTTCAGCACATCCCATCTTACCAAGACTGCACTGGAAATAACTGCACTAAGCTGGGGATCTGTAGTCTTGATGTTTCTAGATGCTTTGAGATGGATTTTACAGTTTTAATAACCTTTTCATCCAAAGATGGCCTGAAAGAAATCCATGATTAAAAAAAGAAATTCAGTCTTCCTCTTCAGTTTTTTTCCTGCATCCTTTCAACACACCGTAATTGATCAAGACTACCCTGTATTAAGTAAATTAAGCTGGGGGTCTAGGGGCTGCTAGACACCCAGAAGCCATGGGGTTACAGATTTTCTAAGGTGCACTTCAGAGCTGTTTCCCAAACCTTTTCATCCAGTGATGACCTAAACAAAAATCATTTATATGGAAAATAAAATATGTGATTGTTTTCATTAGGACGCATTGTTGTAGTTGAGAAGGATGTGGGTAGTGCTGATTTACCTGACATACTGATAGGGATGTCGGTTATGTGTGTTTGCTTGCTGGACAATTTGTCAATCTAATTCTTTCTACATTAAATTGTCCTAAAGTAAGCAATCAAGATGGATACGCACAACAAACAAGAGGGCTATCTCCCCCTGCGCTCCCTGCTGTACATAACTTTAATTGACTTGTGGTCCTACTGTGAGAGGCAGAAGCCACCTGTTGTACAGTCTTTCTTTTTAATCCTTCATCTCTTAAAACACAAAAAATAATAAAAAGAATAATAATTTTCTGAATAAACTGCCCTTTAAATGAACAGAAATTATCTTGCCTGGTCTCAGCTTATGGCACATGGGGGTGGCACTTACTACTTGCATTCTGGTGTGTCCAAAAAGTAAACAATCACCAGAAATTCAATCCTACTTTTTATTTCAAGGAAGAAATACACCGTATCCAACTTTTTAATACTCAAAGCTGATCAAATATCAGTTCATAATAAACTTAGAAGACAAATGCTTGTAAAGATACATAAATCATATCTGGAAATATTACCTGCCCATAACTCCCTCACTTCAAAATAGGTAGTCACTTTCTATGCATTTCCCTCTGATGTTAAACTGGGAGTAAAATTATGCACAAATACCCACAGTCATACTTCAAGCTGCTGTCATCATGTTTATATACAGCATACTTCCTCTCCACTTGCCCCCCCACCCACAAAGACCACCACCTTCTCATTACCCTTCTGATGTCAGACTGAGATAAACCTGGAAAAAATAAAACATATGCTTATTTACTCGCCCCAAAAGACTGCCACTTGTATATGCATATGATTGTGAGAAAAATGAAAAAAAAATTAATACAGAAACATTTACAACTTGTTACTTCTAGAGGTATTACAGTGCTCCTATACAGGGTATAGTGACACTCCATGCAGCTCTCTGACATTTCTGTGGAAAGTTAAAGAAATAATGAACACAATGTCCGCAGCCCAACACAAGATAAAGTGGCCTCTGAGGTTTGGGAGGAATGTTAAAAAATAATGACATAATTCCCAGTCCTTCACATAAGTACAGTGACCTTCTGTGTATACTTATGAGTAAGCCTGGTTTTAGATGCATTTATACAACCTTGATATGTGGGAGCCACCAGCCCCCTGAAGTTCTAAAGGTCTGGGTATTCTTTGATGCATTTATCCTTTTTTTGAGAGATGACAGTTAAGCTGAGTAAGTGACAAGGTCAGTTACTTTCATCCAGGCAACCCTTACCAAACAGTTATAGCTACTTCTATGTATAATTCAGACATTTGACTATAATAAAAGAGGATGACTGTGTAATGCAGTTCACCTTTGTTTCAAACAAACAGTTGCCACACATTAAAATATTGGACATTGCTTCACATAATCACATTAGTCCTGCAAAGCCAAAATAATAAGAAAACAGCAGGCAGACAGTCATTTCCCTCCAAAGAAGACAGCCATGGCAATTATGCCTAGCCCATCTGTGCATATCACATATCCAGTTAAGTTGTTCACCTTATTTCTCACAAACACACACTAGTCCTGCAAAAAAAAAAAAAAACAGAGACTTGACGGTTTTAAATCGAGCAAATGATAAGAGAATCAGTTATTTTCATTCAGCCAACCCCAAACCTCAATCCAGCAGTTACAGCCTCAACATCTAATGGCTATGTAATATTATTTCAGCTCTTCACTCTCACATTCAAGTTACCACACATTAAAGTATTCCAATCCAAGTTGCTCCACATAAATGTTGCCCAAAATATCTGGTTGATCACTGCCAAGATCCCTGTAAGAAAATAACACTTCTCAAATCAATTGTCCACACAAATCACAAAGCCAGACATATTGCCAGAAATATCTAGCTGATCACTGCCAGCAGTATTGTAAAAATAGCAATAGCATTAAACTCACCACTATACCACCCTTCTAATCTCACTTGTCCACACAAAGTCATAAATACTGCCAAAAATTATTTGGTTGATCACTGCAAATGTCATTTTAAAACAACAGTAATACTAACAAACCATGCCATTCCTCAAAATCTGTCCATAATTCTGCAAAATGTCCCTGATTTTACTTCATGTATATAAATACCAAAAAGAAAAAAACACTTCTTTCAGGTGCATCTTTGTGTCTACAATTGAAAACTGAGTGGTGTCTAGTGCCATGACAACTCAGCATTTAATCTCAAAATGATTTATGTAAAGTGAGGTGGAGCATGGCAGCCTGGATCTCCTGATATTCCTTGGATGCAATAAACAAACAGGGAAAAGAGCACCTCTGCAAGGACGATACCCTGGGTGACCTCTTAGTTTGCCTGTGTGTAACACTGACCCTGTATATAATGCTTCGTTAGGTAAACACATTCAATTCTGAATGTCCACTCCATAGCAGCAAGCAATGCCTCAGGCTCCTTCTAATATAGAGTAAGACTACAGTACAGTTGTATACCTACCATAAATGTAGATGTTCGAGTGTATTCACTGTTGCAGTCATTACACTTGGGTTATCCTGCTGGCAGACTACCTGCAGTCGGCCTGAATTCCAAAGTCTAGGTCCGGCGTCGGTTGCTGTCACCTCCTCCCTGACATCAGTGTGCCAGGGGTATAAAAGATGCAGCCGATGCCATTTTCTTCAGTTTTTCTTGCCCCAGATGTCAGGTGCCTCCAAATTAGTAGGCTAAAAATAATGTCAATAAGTATGCATGAAGTAACATAAACATTTCCTTCATCTACAAGCAAATACACCACATAGGTTGTAAAGGATAGAGAAGTACAGATAAGTCCCAGCAAAGAAAAGGGGGATGGTGGGTGGGTAACCTGGACTGCAACAGTGAATACACTCGAACATCTACATTTATGGTAGGTACACAACTGTATTATGTTCATCGTGTTCATTGTTGCAGTCATTACACTTGGGTCGAATCCCAAAGCTGAGGTTGGATGGCTGGGTCTAAATAGGATTAGGAGAGGCTATAAGGCCCTGCAGAACTGCAGTGGCAAAGCCTGCTCTGGATTTAGAGTAGAGAGATAAGTGATAGTGCTTGGTAAAAGTGTGCACTGAACTCCAAGTTGCAGCCTCTAAAATGTCTTTGGCTGGTACTCCTCTGAGGAAGGCTGCTGAAGTGGCTGCTGCTTTGGTTGAGTGTGGCCTAATGCCCTTAGGCACTAATTTGCCATGTTGTGAATAGCAGAAACGAATGCAGTGGCCTATCCATTTTGAAATAGTCTGCTTTAAGACAGCCTTTCCCTGTGATCCTGCAGCTTATATGCCACTAAGAGTTGCTCAGTCTTTCTGAAAGCTTTAGTTCTGTCCAAGTAGAAGCATAGCTGTCTGTGTATGCCCAAAGAATGCAGGCGTCCTCATCCTTATTCTGCGGGTTTGGATAAAAAGTGGGCAAATGAATGGTTTGGTTAAGGGCCACACTGGACACTACCTTAGGCATAAATGTTGGGTCCGTCCTCAGAGAAACCCTGTCTGGATGGAAAATGATAAAAAGGTTCCACAGCCATGAGTGCCTGTAACTCTGAGACTTGTCTTGCAGAGGTTATTGCTAGGAGCAGAGCTGTTTTCCATGATAAGAACTTTATTTCAGCTGTACTGGCTGGCTCAAAAGGAGGCAGTGTGAGTTTTTCCAAGACATAATTGAGGTCCCATGCAGGTATTGGTGCTCTCCTTGGAGGTCTTATGTTTTTGGCCCCTCTGAGGTACTGCCTTAGCAACGGATGAGAAAAATAGGTGGTTCCGTATTGTAATGAGCTGAAATGGCAGAGGCATGGATTTTAATTGATGAAAAGGATAGGCCTTTGTCCAGCATCTCAGTTAGGCATTGTAAAATCTGAGGAATATTTGGTACAAATGTGTCAATTCCTTGTGTCTGGTTCCAAGCACAGAATCTCTTCAATTTTTCTGCATAAGATCTTCTGGTACTGGGCCTCCTGGCCTCCAAAATAACATCCATTACTGCTTTAGAGAGAGGTGTGTTCTGAATGGCTACATTATCCGTCATGCTGCCAGATTTAGGGTCCTGAGTTCGCTGTGCAGGATTTGATTGTTTCGTTGGGTCAGAAAGTGAGGAATTAGAGGTAATGTCCAGGCTGGGCCTTGAGACAAGCTCTTTAGGATTGGGTACCAGTGCTGGCGGGGCCAGTCTGGGGCAATCAGAATCATTTTTGGCTTCTCTTGTCTGACCTTTAGGAGTACCTTGGGGAGGAGAGGCAGAGGAGGAAAGGCATATACTGTTAGGGTTTTCCAGCTGAAGGATAGAGCATCCACTTTCCATGCTTGCTTGTGATAAGTCCTTGTGCAGAATCTCTGTAGTTGGCAGTTGTGAGGAGAGGCAAATAGATCTATGTCTGGGCATCCCCATTTCTTTATTATCATGCTGAAGACTTGTGGATCCAGTTTCCACTCGTGGGGATCCATAAGGTTTCTGCTTAATTCGTCTGCCAGAGTATTTTTCTTTCCTGGCAGGAATTGTGCTTGCAGGTGAACTTGATAAGTCAATGCTATGTCCCACAAAGTCATGGCTTGTCTGCAGAGGGGATAGGAATGTGTGCCTCCCTGCTTATGTACCACATGACCGTAATATTGTCCGTCCTTATCAATAGTTGTCCTGGATTAAGTAGATCCTTGAAAGCTGTCAGGGCATTCTGAACAGCTAGCATCTCTTTTTGATTGATATGAAGATGCATTTGGCTTGTGGACCATGTGCCCTGAATACATTTTCCTGCCATGTGGGCCCCCCAGGCACAATCTGATGCATCTGTTGTTATTGACTGCCTGGCTGTGGGTAGGGTGAATGGCTGTCCCTTGTTGTGGTGACAGGCCTGTGCCCACCATCGAAACTCCTGTTGCAGGCAAGGAATGAGGGTAATTGATGTTTCCAGGCTGTGGCAATGTTGAGTCCAAACACTTTTTAGGTACCATTGTAGTTTCCTCACATGCAGTCTGGCATATGGGATTAGCAGAATGCAGGATGCTATGAAGCCCAAAGCCTGCAGAACTTTTCTTGCAGATAACTGGGTCTTTGTTGCCAACATTTTGAAGTAAGAAGTCAGTTGCCTTTGTTTGTCTGGCATGAGATAAGCCATCTGGGCAGCTGTATTTAAGCTTGCACACAAATATTATCTCTTGAGAGGGTACTAGTTCTGATTTATTTTCATTTACTGTGTACCCTAGGCAAATTAATAACCTTTTTACAAACGCCAGATGCTTTAGTAGAATGTCCTTGTTCTCTGCTTGAATAAGGCAATCGTCCAAGTAAGGATATATTTGGATTCCTCTTTCTCTGCAAAATGCAATTACTGGTGCCAGGCATTTTGTGAAGACCCTGGGTGCAGCAGATAAGCCAAAGGGCAGTGCAGAGAATTGGTAGTGCATTGAGCCAGCTATGAATCTGAGGTATCTTCTGCAAGATGGTCAGATTGGGACATGCAGGTATGCCTCTTTCAGGTCCAAAGTTACAAGCCAAGCCTTCTTGCCCAGCATGGGCAGAAGCTGCTGCAGAGTCAACATTTTGAATTTTGGAACGTCCAGAAATGCATTTAGAATAGACAGGCCCAGTATTGGACTCCAGGCTTTGTCCTTTCTAAGTACCAAGAAAAGTCTTGAGTAAAATCCTTGTCCCTGCTCTTGCTGTGGTACTTGTTGAATGGCCCTCATGTCCATGAGGGATGAAACTTGTTTTTGTGCCTCTGCCCATTGATTGTGTGGCAGGTCTGGCATACCGTTTGCCCTTGGCAGGGTGTGAAAGTGGAACCTGTAGCCCTGGTACACTATATTCAAGACCCATTTGTCCTGGGTGATCATGTGCCAATTTTGAGAAAAAAGTGCTAGTTTTCCCCCTAAGGGGGCTGCCAAAAGATAAGTGCTTGGTGCTGGCAGAGGGAAGTCATTGGGACTGTTTCCTGTATGGCTGTGACTTGTCTTCTCCGCTTTTGGAGGTAGAAACGCCCCACTGTTTAGGCATGTATGAGTTCTGGGGCTGGGATCTGCCTCTGGGGCATCTGTATCTGCGTCTTTGTGGCCTGTCTGACACTGGAAAGGACCAATTCTTTCTAGGCCAGTTCCTGCTAAATCTGGGTGGCTGTACCTGTAAGAAATCCTTTACTGTTTGCATAGATTTCGCTTTATCCTCCATTTTCTTCAACACCTCCTCTGCTTTAATACCAAATAAAGTATCATGCTGTAATGGAGCATCTAATAATTTTGCTTTAACATGATCAGGCAGATTCTGTTCCTTTAACCAAGCATGCCTCCTAATGACAGAACCCGTAACTGCAGCCCTGCAAGAGGCCTCCAGAGAATCAAAGCCACATTGCAATGTATGTTTTCCCACTTGTTCAGTTGCATGCAATAAATCCTGCATTTCCTTATTTTCTGCACAGTCAGAATTTGCCAACATTTTCTGTTTTAGCAGTGACATTAAGTATTGCTGATATTTAAGCATATTAAATTGACAATTTAAAGCACTCACAGCCAAAGTAGCAGAACAGTAAAACATTTTCCCCCATCTGTCTAGTGCCCTTGAATCCCTATCAGAGCGGATAGGATTTTTTTCAGTAGCAGCCTTGACCCCTTTGGGACCCTGAGAAATAGTTTCTGGGTCAGCAGCAGGGTTTTTATAAAGAAATTTATGTGAATCTGGAACCCTGTAGTATCTGTCTGGTTTAACATGGGCAGGGTAAAGAGTCAGGAGAAAGGCCGGACTCTGAAAATACATCATCTACAATGTCTAACACAGGGGGAATAGCAAGAGGCCTGTGCTGAGGTAGTAAAAGAAAATCTCTAAGCCTTTTCTTTGATTCTGAGTAGTCTTGGCTCTCCCAGTGGAAGTACTCCCTCATGGTATGCAGGGTTTCCCCAAAAGAATAGTCCTCAGGAGGAGAGGCTGAAGGGATAGATTCTTCAGCATCAGAATCCTCATAGGGAGGAAGACAGTATTCCTGTTCAGAAGAGGAGTCAGAGGAAATGGAAACCTGATCTGAAGATTCATATTCTGTCTCTTGCCTATGCCTCTTATCAGGAGGGGGATGGGAACCCCTGATCAAGGTAATTAGGTCTTCGGCCATTTTGAGCATCTGTTTTTTAGGCATGGAAGTCTGTCCAGGAGAATGCTGTACTTGTTTCTTTGTCTTTAGAGCTGCTTTAGACTTTGTTTTAGAAGCTGAGGTAGGCATTACATATAAATGTGTAGGTCTGAAAACACCCTCAGAAGCCGATGCCTGCTCAGCGGCTCCAGACCCATCTGAGGGAATAGTTTCCGAGTGTCCAATACCTTGAGTATTCAGAGGCCTAGCTGGCTTCACTTGGAAATCGGCAGTGGCCTGTGGCTCTGAGGTAGCGGGAGTCAGGGGCTGCAAAAGCGCCTCACTGAGAACCGGCGAACTGGCAACTGGCTTAGCAGAAGCCTCGTCGTCAGTTTTGGACCTCGGATGCCTATCCTTTTCTTTTTCCTTGCGCGTTTTGTAAACTCTGGTCATCGGCTGTTCCGACGGCATTATATAGTTGAATCTTCGGCCAAAGTAATGAAAGGCAAAATCAAACCGACGCTTAATAGTGCATTGGTTACATCTAGCACAAAACCGACAGCTAGCAACATTGTGATCAGGGCCTAGGCAAGGAATACAGTAAGAATGAAAATCCTTATGAGGTATTTGCTTCCCACAAGAAATACAATTGTTAACTTTTTCTGACATCGGTCTGGAGCAAGAAAAAAAATTCCCCAACGGGGTACTTAGCTTTAATGAAGACTTCGGATCTGAAATTCGTTTTTGAAAATCTCTGGAGTCGGCCGACCGGCACTTGCGAACTGCTTTTGCTTCAGGCACCGTGCGGCAAGAAAGACTGAAGAAAATGGCGTCGGCTGCATCTTTTATACCCCTAGTGCACTGACGTCAGGGAGGAGGTGACAGCAACCAACGTCGGACCTAGACTTTGGAATTCAGGCCAACTGCAGGTAGCCTGCCAGCAGGATAACCCAAGTGTAATGACTGCAACAGTGAAACATGATGAACATCTAGCCATGGTTGAGTCACCTTTATTTGTTCTTCTGCAATTCCCTGCATCTCTTTTCATTACTGCCCTCCTATTTCTGTCATTCTCCCTATCCTTCAATCTTATTTTAAAAGGTACAATCATTGAAATGTTCCCTGTAGCTTGTCCCTTTAAACAGAGTTTTTTATCTCTTTCAACTCCCTCATAATCCTACCAGTCACAGGCTGTTAAACCCTTGCCCTCAGCCCACAGTCATTGCACTTCCAAACACTCTCTCTTACTTCTGAGTGCTGTCTATTGATAAAGGTGAAACACTCTCCTGAGGTTACCTCTAATCCCCTGTTCCTGGAATGTTTCTGCCACCATTTTGGCAATGCTTCCTGTTACTTTGACAGGTCACTGGTGTCTAGATATACCACAACATGCAACTACTCCCTTTTTGAGATCACACTGGTCACCTCCTCATACATTTTACTAAACCTACCTAAGGCAGGAGAGCAGCTGCACTAAAACTAATCACTCCTTTCTTACTTGCTCAGAATTTCAACTACCTTCACAACAGTGTTTCCAATCATTAAAACCCTCTTCTCTTTCCCACACTGTCTCTCCTCTACTTGCTTTCTGCCCCATGACACTACTTCTCCTATATTTATATTTTCACTGCCACTTTCAGGCTTTCTTGCTGCCTGTGATGGCTGCCTGAGTCCCTCTTTTTCATCAATCCAGTATTTTTCCTACAAGACATCACGATTTATCTTTTGCCCTCTGCCACTGCTAATGCTCTAGTATCCCTCCTTGCTTACCCCTCCTTATGTTTACTTTGCAGTGTTGGTTTCTATCTGTCCACCTGTCTCCTGCATATTATTTGTTACTACACTTCTCAACTCTCATTCCATCCTGTTTTTTTTCCTTATTCTCTGTATTACATTGATGTACCCACCTTCCTTCATTTACCTTCCTTCTGTCCCACCCCACTAAACTCTTCTAACATACTATGCCCAGGTACCTTTGTCCTTCACCTTTTTCTCTCTAACTGTTCAGTTCTCATGCTGTCTGCTGGTTGCCTGTTACCACTTACTCTCCAGTCTCTTGTCCTTTCATGTCTGATACACCAGAATACCATTAACTCTATCTCCCATATTTAAGCCTATGCAGTGATGTACAGGGATAAAGCCCTGTTTATGTCCTAGGTGACAGAGGTTCAGTTAGTAGCTAAGGTACCTGAAGCACTGGCAGGGAACCATAGGCTTGCCCTTTCTGGGAGCTGGAGGGGCACATTGTCTCGGTCTAATAAAGCAGTTAAATTTCCCTGGTGGAGACAACTGACATAAATGTTAAGTGCTACCAAGCGGTTCAGGGTCCCTTACAGAAGTAAAGGATGGCTCATTTCTGATGCTCACTGCGTGCCCCATTAAAGGAACACTGCTGGGCATAAGCAAGGTGTGGGAAAAAAAAGGAAAAAAATCCCACGGCAGCAGTTTGAAGCTGTCCAAGCACACCTTAGTCTCCTCGGTGGCCCCAACCCTAATGTACAGAGAGCCCTGGGGAGTCAAAGAGTGGTATGTAGACCCAGCAAACAAGGAGAGGCACTGGGGTCAGCTGTGTGGAGAAAGAACACAGCAAAAAAAAAAAAATCTCTAGCTCCAATATTCTACACTGAAGCTCCTATATTTTACTGCAGACCCCGCATTCTCTGGGATTCCCAAACTCCACAAACCAAACAGCTGTTTCACATCATGAGCACCCCTTCCTTTCATGTCTTTTTCTTGGATTCCTAACTTTTTTGCTTTCTATTTGTTTTATTTTTCTATAAATATATAAATTTTCTGCAGTACATTTTATATATATATATATATATATATATATATATATATATATACACACACACACACACACACACACACACACACACACACACATATGTATATGACAGTTGTATACACATGTAAACAAACTGCAAATGTTCATAGTCCATCACAATACCCTATCCAGCCATTAGATGAGTTGGTGTTATGGTAAGACTGGCAAACTGCTTAGCTGGAAAACAAAAAATAAAATACTTGAGTGTTATACAGTATGTACATGCATGTAATTATTTAGTTATTTATTTTTAACTTAGCCTAACATTTTTTACTGTCCCTCTCCCTATCTCTCTCTTTTATTGACACACCATGGCTTTTTCTACTTTAACAAGTTGAAGTCTGAATACTTCAGTCAGTCAAGTGTTAGGCTTTTAATTTGAGGACCCAGTGTTCAAGTCCCTGATTGGGCATATACTCACTCCTATGCAAATATCCCATCACTTAACATTCTCCACCTAGTCTGGTCTTCTGACAAATCATGCTGAAGATCAAACCATCTCTCTGTTACAATGTTAGGCACTTTTCTGTCTTCTTTACTCCAGTTATGTACTCAACTCACATACCTAGCCAAAAAACTGACAGCTCTGTACTAACTCACATACCTTGCCAAAAAAACTGACAGCTTTGTACTACAGGTAAAACACTAAGTACCACCAATTTGCATTACCCCTTTTCTTTACTCTCTCCTACAGTGCCCTACTAGACCATTTCTGGCAAAACTGTAAACAAAGTAGTCCTATACATCACCCCCATAGTTCAACAGAGATGTGTTAAACAAGACCAGCCCTAGTTCACAGGCCTGCTGCACTCCTACTAATTATTCATTTTACTAAATAAAACCTTTATCACTACCTTTTGTTTCCTACCAGTGAACCAGTTCTTCTCCACCTTACCACATTAGTCCCTTCCACTGATCTTCCTCACCAGATTCCTTGTGTGCCACAGTGTTGAAAACTAATTATGCCTCATCATTTGGGCTCCCTTTTCTGTCAAGTAACACCCAGGCATAAACCTACATATGATTACATTGGCAAAACCTTCTTAACTTGGCTTCCTCATACAGACATTTAGCCTTTTATTTTGGTCTACATCTTCTGTACCATGAAATTATGTAGTCCGTTGCCAGACTTCCATGCAATAAAAATTCAAAACAGTGTGATGTTAGGCTTTAAGGTAAGAGAGACATACCTGATATGGTCAATTGACTAAGGAGTGAAGGTAATTCTTCATTTGAATCTTTGAAGAAGATAATACAGCGACAGATTCCATTCAATAAAGTACTGGCATTCTGGACAGTTAGGGAGGCCTTGTCTGACTTATATTCCACTTTTGTTTGAATATGCTGGATGTTCTGATCCTCCTTGTTGATATCAGGGAAATACTCAACATAGCCAGGTTCCCCGTTAACAGATAATACCCAAATAACCTTTGTAATCCTTGAATCAGAACTCCTGTTACAAAGTGCACAGGTCATCACAATATCGTCTCCAGCCATTACATGAGATGGTGTTATGGTAAGACTGGCAAATTGCTTAACTGGAAAACAAAAAATAAAATACTTTGGTATCAAGAAATAAAGCTAATCTCTGCCTTAACACAGAAAATGTAAAAGCAACATAATGTTTTAATGAAATCTGCATGGAACATAAAATGGAAAAATAATTTGAAGCCATGGCTATTTAACAATTACAGCAGTGTATAGTTAACATATATAATCTGCATACTTTTATCAAAGTACAATGAGGTACAACTACCTATTTTGTTAAAGACTTGCTCTGTGCCCAAGTATTTAAGTGAATGCTATCAGAATTAGACTCAAGCCTGCAATACCATTTCTGTGGTGCATGATCGCTGCCTGCAGTCTAGTGGTTTGAGAGGGAAAGGCTAAGGTCTGGTCATTCATACCAGTGGCAGCTGGTGACTTCAAATTAAAGGAGGGCTGCAGGAGACAGCTGAATGGGTGGGGCCAATGGGAAGGGGTGTGGCCAGTTAGAAAGGGGTGGGGCCATGCTCAAAACCACAACAACTGGAACTTTAATTAAATACGCTGCCCTGGCTGCCAAACAGTCATTACGAGAGTCCAATCAAGACAAAATGAAGTGTAGAAGACAAAAATATTTCAATGCATTGGCTACATGACAACTTACTTAATATCCAGATGGAAACAGGTTGTGAGGCATGAAAAAATAAATTACTTTTTAAATACATTACTGGAATGCCAGTCAAAATCAAGTATAAAAAAACAAGCAGCACTCAACTCAAACCACTTCTCCTTGCACTGCAGTTCTAATTATAATTTATATTCAGCTTTATAAAATTACCAAGTAGCATGCTGAAAGTAGCAATCTCTGTGATACCCCCTACTTGTAAAAATGTTTCTTATCCAAAAAAGACCTGCTGCCTGACACAACTATCTACTTGTTTCATGGGGAAGACATGATCAAAGTAAAAAATGAACAGCAAACAAGAAACAAGCTCAAGATAAATTGCTTAAAGGATTCCTGCACAAGTTATGGACCACACATGATAGATTGGCATTCTATTTAGTTTATGGGTAAGCCTGCAAAGATGACTGCAAGTCTCCAACAAAAGATGACTGCAAGTCTCCAACAAATGTAATGAGCTTCTGAAAATACTGTAATCCTGTCCTTTTATTACAAATACTGTCATATGCATTTCAATACCCAAGGCTTATACATTATCTAGTTATGTAAATATTCTCGGCATGGCAACAACGAAAAGGCTTTCAATGCTGGTAATTCTTTAACAGTATGCTTATTAAAGCTTACTTGCATCTTACAATCTCCGACAAGCTTACCTGATGGTCATTAAATCATTGCTACTTAAACAGAGCAACAGGGCACTGTGACAGCATGCATTTCCTGAATAATAAGAAGCATAAATCAACAGTATAAAATATGACAGAAAACCAGAACATTCTGCAAAATCAAGGACAGATGAAAAGCCACAGTCGTACTTGTGGTCTACCTTTGATGGGGAATACTCTGCACACTTACACTGCATAACTGCTCCTTGCCTTCCTTGGACACATCCAGAGCCACTACAATGGGGAGTGGGGTGCAACAAGTATGTCACAATTTGAAATGTCACTGGCTGACAGTGATGGCTCTGACACTCATACCTCTCAACTTCAGAGCAAAAAATCTGGACAAAGCCATACATAGAACTAGAGGTGGGACACAGGCCCAAAAATAAGGGCAATTTTTAAATATTGCTCTTATAAACTTAGATAATAGAACAGTAGTAGGTCTTGCATTAGTACGAATTTTCTGAAGGGTATGAAATCTGAAACTCAAATGTCTGTCATTGTTTTCTAACTTCAATCTTTAATGACTTGCCACTAATTTGCCAGAAAACCACAATTTTACAGACCAAAATGTGATGCAAAAATATAAAGTTGCCACACAATACAGCTGGGAACCACCTTTTTAATATTAACACTGTTAACCTGAGCAGCTAACAAAATAAGAGCATCTACATGCATTTCTGAAATAAAAGTAATCTATAACTCTGATCATTACAGTTATATATAATTGTAAACCCTCCATGTTTTCTTCCAAAATTGCCATTTTGAGGAGGGATTATTAGGGGAGAGAAACATTGTGAGCCAAAATTGGGGACAATGGAGAGGTTTGGATATTCCTAATTCTACAAAGCGATTTGCACATACCTCTCAACCTCTTAATGCAGGAAATCTGGACAAGGCCAAATATATTGGGGGAACATACAAACACTACTAAAAATTGCTCTTGTATAAACTTAAGACAGTTGATAGAATAACAGGTCTTGCATTAGCATGCATTTTTCTGAAGGTTATGACGTCTGAAACTCAATGTCTGTCATTTAGTGACTTAATTCCTAAATGATTTGCTAGAAAACCACAAATTTTATGAGGAACAAATCAAAAAATAAGAAGCAGATATCTATTCATTCTGCAAACATATGGACAACTGAGAGATATCGTTCAACCGGGGCTGTCTGAGTTTGCTACCCCCCCCCCTCACAAAATCATGGTCGAATGGAGCCTCCCCCCAGCAGCCATTCCAATGTCCCATTCCTTGGTTATTTTGCCCCATTTACCATAAACACTGTAATGCGCATACTGCTTTACTTTTGCGATGATTTAGATTTCATTTGAAAGTTTTATTTTGCATTTTACAGCACAAACCCTAATAGATATATATTAAAGCAATGCAGTCTCACAATGAAAATAGACTTAGCATTAAAACTTCTCTGCCCTTGAAACTCACATGCATTGAAACAGCATTGAAACCCACATTCAAAGAAAACACATTTTGCCAGTGGCAGATAAAGATTAACTCTGGGCTATTTTCAAAATCATAGGCCCCTTGAACATGAAACATACACATGCTCTTTGATACACCTTCCTGACTGTATTACATTATATTCCTTGTACAATACAGTACAGTTGTTAGAGGGCATTTTAAATTTATTGTTTTGAACATTTTTCCAGTAAACAATGAAACAAAATGTATACACCAATGACAAAACTGCCCAATTCAGAACATTTCCATCATAAAACGCCTACTCAACCTTCTATAGTTCACCAGTATCAGTAAATATGCACAATCTCTGAAGTAGTAAAATCCACATTAAAGAAATCTGTAACTAATAAAGAGGTTGCTGCCAGCAAACAACTTTATATGTCATTGTTTCATCTACAAATAAAGTGCCTCTTGCCCTTGAAGAATAAATTGCCTATGTTGCATGCATTAAAGAAATGATAAGCTAGTAATACCGCAATAGGGAATGGATAGCAAACTGATAACAGGTTCATAGTTACTAGGTATCTTTGCCAAAAGGACTTTTACTCCCTTTACAACACAGTACAGTATCAGCAATGCATCTACCTATTGTGGGAGTAGAACCCACAGCCTTCTGCATCAAAAGCAAGTACACTACCTGTTGTGCTATTAACAATGCAAGCAGACTTACCATAAGCAGCACTAAACTTTTGTTCCCCTGCAGGTGTCAGCTCCTTGTAAAATCTACTCGACACTCAGCTGTATCTCTGAACTTTGCAGCACAAGAAATCTGGAAAAAGCCAAAATTTATTCGGGGGGGGGGACAAAAGGTCAAAAACCAGGGACACATTTTAAACATTGCTTGTATAATGTTGGAAAGTTGCTAGAATAAAATGCTGTGTTACCACCATACATTTCACTGCCACGTCTTGAACCCAGGGGACCCTGTGCAAAACAGTCAGAGCAACATGCCACTATGCAAAATCAGCTGTTTTGTGAAAGAGGAAGATGGAAACTTAAATGGCTACCATTTAGTGAATTCAGTTCTCACCATAGCACAGCTGTCAACCTCTTAGCACAAAACACCTGAACAAAGCCAATAATGGGTGAATACAGCCCCCAAACATTCAGTGAATTCAGTTCTCACCATAGCTCTCAACTTATTAGCAAAAAACACCCGGACAAAGCCAGTAATGGGGTAATATAGCCCCCAAACATATTCAGTGAATTCAGTTCTTACCATAGCTCTCAACCTTAGCACAAAACCTGGATGAAGCCAATAATGGGGGAATACAGTCCCAAAAATAGGCACAAATTTCAAATATCCATCTTATACACTTAGAAAATTGCTAGAATAAAAGCTTTTGTGCTACCATGCACTTTCTGAAGAATATGAAGTCTGATATTCAAATGTGTGTCATTTTTAACATTTGTTAACCAGGAAAGTCTGACTTGGAACAAAATCTAATTTTTAGCAGAGGGCCAGGGAGAAACACAGACACATGTCTTTGTAAGATGGGAGGACATACAGACTCTTGCACAGAAGGTAAGGCACCTCAGCCAAGAATCAAACCAGAAAACATGTATCTGTCAGGCAACAATGCTACCACTGCACCAAAGCACTACTGGCTTTTAATGACACAAAAGTATAGAAACCACAGATTTTATGAGGAACAATCAGAACAGGTATGAGGGAAAAATCTGCAACATTTTTACAAATGGTGGTGGGTAGGGAATTCAGGCTCTTCCCACCTGGGCCCAAGGTGCAGGATTCAAGCCTTATTCTCTACCCACCATGTAGCACCTGGGGCATTACAAACACACACAATAGATGTAGATCCCTTCATTGCAGCAGCATTAAATCCACAGCCGTTGGGAGCACTACAAGCCTGCCAGCGCACTACATACTTCCCTACGTCCGTTGGAGCATTAAATCCACCACAGCCCATGAGATGTTCTTCCCCCGATGCAACTCCCTGCTGACGTTGCAGTCCAATCCCTTTCCAGCGACAGTCTATGCAGTTACAACTGCATAGACTTCTGGGATCTCTGCTCCTGAATGTTTCCTAATCCGGACTGCTGCTGAGACAGTCTGTGCATGCTCCAGACTGTCTCAGCAGCAGTCCAGATATCGGAAATGCTGCTAGTGCACGGGGCTGCTATTTGCGATCATTTTTTTCTTTTCTTTTCTATTTTCTTTTCTTTTTGTACAGCTGGGGGGGCTGCAGTCCAATAGCATGGGCCAGCCCTGATTCATACCCAAAGGATGGCAGGGGATGGGGGGGATGTGTTTCATCCAGACAACTGTTTGCCGCCTGTTGGAGGCTGGGTACAAAGAAGAGAAAAGCAAACAAAGGTGGGTGTTTGGCCTGCTGAGCAGTGAATCACTCTGTAGTGAGATCTGGTTTGGAAAAGTGGGATGAAACCGAGGCTGTATATGCATACGTATATGTATATGTATGAGACAGTACTTAAAAGATTTGAGCCAGCTTCAAAGCAGCTTTTAAACTAATGGCTTTGGGGAACCACAGAGGATGGGAGATTAAGCATGTACATTTCTGCATTTCCTTTAAGTAGTAAAGGAGATTCCTTTGAAGCAAGATGCTTAATTTCTGCTGAGATCATGTTCCACTTTGCAGGAACAACATTGCTGAAGCTTATTCCCCATTTATCAGACTGAATGAAGGTCCGACTAGTGCTAGGCCATTACAATCTTGGTTTCTGAGTGCACAGCAGGAGTGTTTCCTTTGTAGTTTGAATCTAAAGGAAGGCAATAGTGTTTGTGGAGGATTCTGTATGTAAAAATGGATAGAAGAATAGCTCTGGATAAAACAGGTAGGTGACTGGTTTTATAAAGGGAGACACAGAGGTATTTATGAGTATCTAGGTTGATAAATTGACATAATTCAGACAGCTGTCATTGAGGTGGTAAATATGGGTAATTCATACCCCAGTTTTGAAATAAGCAAATTTTTAGCTATGGCTGTTCTAGCTTCAGGGCTGAGATTGTTAGATAAGGAGTATGTGGCTTTAATATTGTAGGTAACCATTTTGATCAGTGTCTCTGTTTAAATTTTCTGGGACAGAAAAAGGTCAGGAGTAGTCTCAGATATTTGTGCTATTGCACTGACTTTAGAATAAGGTATCCTGATGTGACAGTTTTGGGGTAATGTAGTGCTTTTGCAAGGTTACTTGGTCTTCCAAGTATCATGATGGCAGTTTGCTGTCATTTATTTTTAGACAAGATAGTAGGGAGAGCTGTAACTCCTGAGTTTTGGTACCGGACTTATACAGAATGACATCTTCCGCTCAGAGGATTATGCCGTTGGCAGAGTATAATTGTATTAATGGCATTAATAAAAAAATGGCTGTGGCTGTGTCAGCCCATTCTAGAGATATACATATTTTGTTTTCTTTTGCTCAGAAAATCTCAAAAAAATCAGTTTCTGCACTTCCAATTGAATGTACAATAACTTACAGTAGACAGAAGTTACTAGAAATTAAACAGTCGACATTTACATGTTGCTGGTTGGATGCTTTGAAGTTGGCATTGTATCTGGGGCCTACTACTTAGACAGAACTACAGCAGCTGGGTATTTTAGCTCTTCACACTCTAAAGTGCCTAAAACTGGTAGAACAGGTTTCTGGAATATACTTGACAAGAAAACAAGAGAAAGAGATGTCAGAGAACAAGGAAAAGAGGTTGCAGAGCAGGTGCTGATGTAAAGTTAAAAGCAAACCCCCTACAGGCCTGTACTGCCAACTATACCGCTAGCTAATGTGAGATGACTGAATATCAAGATGGACTACTTGAGACAGGAACTCTCCAACAAGTTTAAGGGGAGAGATACTCCTTTATTTTTAAATATTGAGATGTGGCTGCATGACAAGTTAAATGACAATGCAGTAAACTTAGAGAATTTTACACTGTTTCATGCAAACAGAAAACTTACACTGTGTGGAAAGGCCAGAGGAGGTTGAATTTGCATCTATTTTAACAAAAGATGGTGCAGCAACTGTGAAATCATACTATCACACAGCTGTGGGAACTTAGAGTTCCTGTAAATTAAATGTAGACCATTTTACTTGCCCAGAGAGCTGAATGGGGTTAGTATAACAGTGGTGTATATCCCACCTAGTGCTAATACCACTGAGGCTCGAAATAAACTATGCAATCACATGGGTGAGCTGCAGAGCAAATATCCTGACTTTGTACACATGGCAGCTGGTGACTTTAATAAAGCAGATGTGAAAGAAGTACTCCAACACTACCATCAGTATGTGGATGCTCCTACAAGGGGTGGTAATATCCTGGACAAGGTTTACATAAACTTAAAGAAAGCTTATAAGGCAGTGCAACTTCCACAAATGGGAAACTCTGACCATTATACCATCTTGCTATCACCAGCTTACAAACCAGCACTGGTTAGAGAGAAACCCACAAAGAAACAAATCAGGGTATGGGCCGAGGGGACTATGGAGGCCCTCCAAGACTGCTTTGAAAAAAACAACTGGGATATGTTCAAGGAGGCAGTCACAGTGAAGCAGCATCTGAACATTGAGTAATACACTGAGGTAGTGATGGCATACATTTCAAACTGCGTTGATGGGGTAACAAATACCAACAGTATCACTATTAGAGCTAACCGGAAGCCATGGCTCACCCCCAAGGTATATGAGCTTCTGAAGGAGAGAAACTCAGATTACAGGGCTAAGGACAAAGCAGCCCTAAGGGTAGCAAGAGATAATCAGAGGAGGGGTATACAGGAGGCTAAGAGGAGTATGGCAGAAAGGTACAGAGCCACTTTGAAGACATGAAGGATGCAAGGAGACTATGGCAAGGTATACAGGAGATCACTGACTACAAAAATCAGGTCAGCAGAGTGCAAGGACAGCATTGAATTCATGGACAGCTTGAACATCTTATTTGGTAGATTTGAGGAAAGAAAAGTACAGTTTTGTACCTACCATAAATGTAGATGTTCGAGGATCTACATTGCTGCAGTCATGACCTGTGGGTAGTCCGCTGTCCTCGGTTGGCCCGAATACCAAAGGGCTAGGCTGGCGTCGGTCATTGTCGCTTAGAGCTGACGTCAGTATGCAGTAGTACTTAAGCGCATGACCGACGCCATATCCTCAGTCTTTCTTGCCCCAGATGTCAGAAGGCCTAAAAGGAAAGGCCAAAGCCAAAAATAGGAAAAGCCCAACAACCCCCAGTGTGTAAGTAAAGAATATCTCCAAACAAAACCCAGCAACCCCAACCTATAGAGGGGAAGGAGGGAGGGAAAATTGGACTGCAGCAATGTAGATCCTCGAACATCTACATTTATGGTAGGTACAAAACTGTACTATGTTCTTCGTCTCACATTGCTGCAGTCATGACCTGTGGGTAGAATCCCAAAGCAAAGGAAAAGGGAGGCTGGCAAATTACAAGGAATTAGGGGCTGCTAACATGCCCTGTAAAACTGCAGTGGCAAACCTAGCCCTGGACTTGGAATAGAGAGGGATATGGTAATGCTTAGTGAAAGTGTGTACAGAACTCCAAGTAGCTGCTTCCAAAATATCCTTAGTAGCTACACCCTCAAAAAGCAGTAGAAGTGGCAGTAGCCCTAGTAGAATGAGGCCTGATCCCAGCAGGGACATCCTTCCCATGATGAGAATAACAAAAGGCAATACAATGACCAATCCACTTTGAAATAGTCTGCTTAGAAACAGCTTTCCCCTGTGAACTCAAAGCAAAAGAAACAAATAACTGTTGAGTCTGTCTGAACTCCTTAGTTCTGTTCAAGTAGTAATGTAACTGCCTATGGATATCCAAAGAATGCAAAACTTTTTCCCCTTTATTTTGGGGTTCAGCATAAAAAGTAGGCAAATGAATAGACTGATTCAAGGCCACACTAGAAATCACTTTAGGCATAAAAGTAGGATTAGTCCGCAAAGAAACTCTATCCTTATGGAATATCAAAAAAGGTTCAACTGCCATGAGAGCCTGCAATTCAGATACCCTCCTGGCAGAGGTAATGGCCAACAAAAAAGCAGTCTTCCAAGACAAAAACTTCAGTTCAGATGTAGCTGCAGGTTCAAAAGGAGGTAAGGTAAGTTTCTCCAAAACAAAATTGAGATCCCAGGAAGGAGTAGGAGCTCTACGTGGGGGTCTTATATTCTTTGCCCCTCTAAGAAATTGTTTGAACAAAGGATGGGAAAATAAAGGAGGGTCACAATCATAGTGAGCAGAAATGGCTGCAGCATGAACCTTCACAGAAGAGAATGACAAACTCTTGTCCAGTAATTCAGCAAGGTACTGTAGTGCAAAACTCAAATTAGGCACTGAAACATCAAAACCCTTTGCAGTGCTCCAAAGAAAAAATCTCTTCCATTTATCAGCATAAACTTTTCTAGTGCTAGGCCGCCTAGCTTCCAAAATGACATCTAAAACCTGTTGAGGAAGCTGAGACCCCACCGGCTCCATCACAGAATACGCCAGGCTGTCAGATGGAGGGTCTGCACCTGAACATTGAGAAAATGATTGTTTGACTGGGACAACAAATGAGGAATCTGTGGCAGAGGCCAAGGAGGCTCCTGGATTAAACTCCTCAGCAGAGGATACCAATGTTGACGTGGCCAGTCTGGTGCTATTAGAATCATGCAAGGCTTGTCCCGTCTGACTTTCAAGAGTACTTTGGGGAGAAGAGGCAGAGGAGGAAAAGCATAAACGTGAAGGTTGTTCCAACTGAAAGACCGAGCATCCACTTTCCAAGCATCTGGGTGGAACATCTTTGTGCAAAATTTTGGAAGTTGAAAATTTAGTGGGGAAGCGAATAGATCTATGTCTGGAGTTCCCCAAGCCACAGTCAATTGTTTGAAAATCTGAGGATCCAGTTTCCACTCGTGGGGATCCACCATTTGCCTGCTCAAAATATCTGCTAGGGAGTTCTGTGCTCCTGGCAGAAACCTTGCCTGAAGATTGATTCGCAAACCCAGAGCAGTCTCCCATAAAATCATTGCTTGTCTGCAAAGAGGGTAGGAATGGGTACCACCCTGCTTGTTGATGTACCACATGACTGTTGTGTTGTCTGTTTGTATCAACACCTGTCCTGGCTGAAGGAGTTCCTTGAATGCCATCAAAGCAAATTGAACTGCTAACATCTCCTTCATGTTGATATGCAAATGTAGTAGTTTGGGAGGCCACATGTCTTGTATCCATTTTCCATTGAAGTGTGCTCCCCAAGCCAAGTCCGAGGCATCCGTCATTAGGATCTGACTCGGCTCTGGTCTGGACACAGAGAGTCCCTTTTTTAGGTGACATTCCTGAGCCCACCAAAGTAATTCTTTCTGGATGCAAGGTATAATCCGAATGACAGTGTCCAAACTGTGGGAGTGTTGAGCCCACACACTTTTGAGATACCATTGAAGCTTCCTCATATGCAGTTTGGCATTGGGAAGTACTAGAATGCGAGATATCATGAACCCCAAGGCTTGGAGGACTGTCCTTGCAGTCAGCCTGGACATTACTGATAACTGCTGGAAGTAGAGAGGAAGAGCTCTTTGTTTGTCCGGGGTCAGAAATGCCATCTGAGCGGCTGTATTCAGTCTCACACCCAGAAAGCACAGGTCCTGAGAGGGCACTAGACTGGACTTTATTTCGTTCACAGTATACCCTAGGCACCTTAAAACTGTCATTACATACTGGAGATGCTGTAGTAATTTGTCCTTGTTTTGAGCAAGAATCAGGCAATCGTCCAAATAAGGATAAATTTGTATTCCTCCCTGTCTGAAGAAAGCAATCACAGGAGCCAGAAATTTTGTGAACACCCTGGGCGCAGTAGATAAGCCCAAGGGCAATGCAGAGAATTGATAATGTGAAGTACCAGCCCGAAATCTCAGGAATCTCCTGCAGCTGGGCTTGATAGGGATGTGAAGACAGGCCTCTTTGAGATCCAGGGTTACCATCCAATGATCTTTGCCTATCATAGGCAGAAGTTGTTGTAATGTTAACATCTTGAACTTTGGAATTTCTAGGTAGGTGTTGAGAATGGACAAATCCAGAATTGGCCTCCAAGTGTTTCCTTCCTTTGGCACCAGGAATAGACGGGAATAAAATCCTAGGCCTACTTCTGAAGGCGGGACCACCTGAATTGCCTCCATCTGCAAAAGTAAAGAAATCTGCTTCTGAGCCTCCAGCCTTTGCTGAGGAGGCACATCCGGCATGCCTTTGAAAGGAGAAAAAGTGTGAAAATAAAACTTGTAACCTCGATTTATTATATCCAACACCCATTCGTCTTGGGTGATCAAATTCCAGTTGTCTTTGAAAAGTCCCAACTTTCCTCCTAGAGGAGCTGCCAGTAAGGGAGGGTCTGGCAGCGGAAGATACAGGTCATTGGGTCTGCTTACGAAAGGGCTGACCCCTGCCCTCACCAGAAGACTGTGCAGGAGAACTCCAAGTCCTAGGTCTGAAGGAACCCTGAGCGTGAGCCCTGCCTCTACCACGTCTAGACCTGCCCTTAGGCTGATAATCCGAAGAAGGATAAGACCATCCCCTAGCAGGCCAATTCCTACTAAACTTAGGGGGCTGCACCTGCAAAAAATCCTTGACCGTCTGCATAGACTTAGCCTTATCTTCCATCTTTTTCAAAACTGATTCCACAGGAGGATCAAAAAGAACTTCAGATTGAAGAGGAGCATCCAAAATTCGAGCCTTTACATGTTCTGACAAATTTTGATCCTTAAGCCAGGCATGTCTACGAATAACTGAACTGAAGGGGTTGGGAGGGTGGCCTAATGGTTAAGGTGTTTGCCTTACAAACACAAGGTGCAGGGTTTGAGTCTCACAAGGGATAATTGGCTAGGCTTACAATGGCCTGCAAGGGCAGTTAGCTTAGTACTAATCTATGAATCTATGAATCTGTAGCAGCCACCCTAGAAGAAGCCTGAAGAGCATCAAAACCACACTGCAAAGAATGCTTGCCAACTTGATCTGATGCATGAACCAACTCCTGGAGCTCCTTACACTCTATACCCTCAGATAAAGCATCCACCTTAGATTTCAATTGGCCTAACAAAAAGTTCTGATACTTCAGCATATGAAATTGGCAATTCAAAGCCCTCATAGCTAATGTAGAGGTGTACACTTTTTTCCCCCACCTGTCTAACGCCCTAGAATCTTTATCCAAAGGGACTGGATTTTTAGCCACAGAAGCCCTAACACCCTTAGGGCCTTGAATAATGGTTTCCGGATCAGCCCTGGGACTCTTATACAAGTACTTATGTGCTTCTGGAACTCTGTAATACCTGTCAGGCTTAACAGGGGCCGGAGGCAGAGAATCAGGATTAAGGGAAGCTTCAGAAAAAACATCCTGAACAACATCTAAGACAGGAGGAATAGCCAAGGGCCTATGTTGAGGCAGAAACAAAAATTCCCTAAGCCTTTTCCTAGAATCTGAAAAATCTTGACCTTCCCACTTGAAATGCTCCCTCATGGTATGTAAAGTTTCAGAAAAAGAAAAATCTTCTGGAGGAGAAGCAGAAGGACAAGAGTCCTCTGCATCCGAATCAGAATAGGAAGGAAAATCCTGAATTTCTTCAGCTGAGGAATCAGAGTAGTCTGAGGAATGATCCATTCCCTCTAAATCTGCCTCCACCCTAGGCCTTTTCTCTGGGGGGGGCATAGAACCCCGGATCAAAGTAATCAAGTCCTCCGCCATTTTCAACATATGTTTTTTAGGAGCAGGGGCTGGAGAGCTAGAAGAATGACCAGGTCCAACAAGACCAGGTTTGGCCTTAGCATGGCCTTTAGCCACTGAAGTAGAAGGCCTAATAACCTTTTGTAAGGATGGAACTACTGAAACCTGAGAAGCACCCTCGGCCTGTCCTAACTCCTGAGAGGCCAACTCCTGTAAGAGTAAAGGTTCCCCCTGGGATTCAGCCGAACCCTCGGCAGGATCCATAGATTCAACCGGAGGCTCCGAAGAACCGGCGTCCGCAACGGACGACTCATCCGGTTTAGATCTCAAAGATTTATCCTTACGCTTCTTAGCGGTAGCAGGCGTCGGAGGATCCAACGGCATGTTATAGTTACACCGCTTACCGAAAACAAGCCTGGCACAGTCTAACCTTCGCTTAATGGTGCGCTTATTAAATCTAGCACAAAAGCGACACCCGACTACGTCGTGCTCAGGCCCTAAGCAAGGAATACAGAGAGAATGATAATCCCTATGAGGTATCTGTTTCCCACAAGAAATGCAATTATTAACTTTTTCTGACATCCGGATAACTGAGGCAAGAAAAAACAAAAATTTCCCCAACGGGGTACTTAGCCCAACTTGGTCTTCGGTCTGAAACTCGGTAAATGAAAATTTCAGAACGCCGAACGGCACTCGCAAACACTGCTTCTGCTTCGGACCACGCGGCAAGAAAGACTGAGGATATGGCGTCGGTCATGCGCTTAAGTACTACTGCGTACTGACGTCAGCTCTAAGCGACAATGACCGACGCCAGCCTAGCCCTTTGGTATTCGGGCCGACCGAGGACAGCGGACTACCCACAGGTCATGACTGCAGCAATGTGAGACGAAGAACATCAACAGTTTGGCACTAAAACTACCCACTGATGAGAAGGATGCAGTACTAAGCACAGAGAAGGTAAGAAGAGAGCTAAGGAGAGTGAACTCCAGGAAGGCTGCTGGCCCAGACAACATACTAGGCAAGGTGTTAAAAGGCTGTGCTGATCAACTAAGCACAGTGCTCAAGAAAATATTTAACACCTCTCTTGCCATGGCAAAAGTACCCTCATGCCACAAGGAAACTAACATCATCCCACTACCTAAGAAAACCACCCCCTCCAGCCCTAACTACTACAGACCAGTCGCGCTAACATCCATTGTTATGAAATGTTTTGAGCAGCTGATCAAAAAGCATCTTTCATCATGCCTACCTCCTGATTTTGATTCTCTGCAGTTTGTATACAGAGCTAACCAATCCACGGCTGATGCCATATCAGTAGCACTACGATCTCACTTGAGCATTTAGAGGGCAAAGACAACTATCTGAGGATGTTGTTCATAAACTTCAGCTTTGCATTTAATACGGTGGTACCAATGCAACTGATAGAAAAACTGGCACATTTAGGAATCAGTAAACATCTCTGTAACTGGATCCTGGATTCCTGATTGAGAGACCACAAAGGGTGTGTTCAGGTAAGAGCACATCAAAGTACATCATAATTAACATCGAGGTTCCACAGGGATGTGTTCTCAGCCCACTATTATTTATCATCCTGACCCACGACTGCTATGCTAAGCACAAGTCCAAACATATCATCAAGTTTGCTGATGACACCACATCATGGGGCTCATCACAAAGGAGGATGAAAGGGAGTATAGACAGGAGGTGGCATCTCTGACTGGTTGGTACAAGGGGAACAACCTTAACCTGAATGTCAGTAAGACCAGAGAGATTATCATCAACTTCAGGAAAAGGAGAACAAACCACTCGGTGCTTAGGATCAATGGTGAGAGTGTGGAGAGGGTTAAGAGTATGAAATTCCTAGGTGTACACATAACAGAGGATCTCTTGTGGTCGGGAAACACCACCCAACTGGTCAAGAAAGTGCACCAATGCCTCCACTTTTTAAGAAGGCTGAAAAAAGCTAAACTTCCTCCTTATGTTCTCTCCACCTGCTATAGAGGTGAAATAGAGAGCATCCTCACCTGCAACTTCACAGTGTGGTTTGGAAGGTGCATATTTACAGAAAGGAAGGTGCTACAAAGAGTGGTGAGGGCTGCAGAGAAGGTAACAGGTTCCAGTCTTCCATCGATACAGCATCTTTATTCTGCAAGAGGCGTCCAAAAGGCCACCAAAATAATATAGGACAACAGTCATCCTGTGCGTGGACTTTTTAAGCATCTGGCATCGGGCAGGAGATATCATAGCATCCGCTGCAGGACTACAGTGATTAAACTTCTGAACTTGGGTGCTAGTCCCAGAGGTCTAGACACATAAGTCAAGTTTTATTTATTTGTGCAATATATACTTACTTATATTCCAAGTAAGTGCAATATGTATTTATTATATCCATAGTCAGTATTATTTAACTTACTCAATTGCAATATTAGACAAACAGCTTAGGCATTTCAATCTGTAGTGTGTTTTGTACTACTTTAAATAGGGTAGTTAATTTAACTCAGGGGAGGGTATTCTTTTTGTATATGAGTGTTGGTAAATGTCTCTGCTCTTATGTATTGGGATAATATTGTACTTGTTAGTTATGTTTATTCCTCTACTTGTATGTGTTGTTTCACTTTCCTTTATAATCTCAAGAATTAAGTTGATGCACGAAATTTCGTTTAAGCTACACATGTGTAGTTCTAAATGACAACGTTTACTCTGACTTTGACTTTGAAAAATAGAATAGGGCTAGCATTGATCCTTCTGGGACTACAGCTGTTAACTTTCCTTCAGTGGTGGTAAAGTTACCAACTGTGACTTTAAATGTATGGTTTTATAAGCAGATGAATAACAAAGCAACCAGAGTTAACCATTTGTATCTTTTTAAAGAGGATTTGGTGGTTTGTGCATTCAAATGCTTTGGTTATATCTATAAAAGAGCACCACAGGCATGTGCCTTTTCTGCCGCAGAAATGATACTCTGTACTAGCGTGGCTACCAGTCAAGTGTGTTATATCAATTTTTGAACACACGTTGAGAGTCGATAATTAGACTATTCATTGAGGTGTTCTTAAATTTGGTTATGTGGTATTTTTTTCCAGGATTTTAATTTCTGAGCATAGTTTAAAAATACACAGTAATTAGCAGTGGAGTATGCTGTACTGTTCTGGTAATTAGAAAGATGTGTGAGTCCTTGAATTATGTGTGAGTGATGCCCATTGTAATACCTTGAGTGTATGTTTGTGTGTGTGTGTTCTAGTGGTTTTGCTCAAAAATGAAGAAAAGCTGGAGGGATATTATTTAGGATAGGATTTTTTTGTAACTAATTTTTAAGAAATGTGTTAATTTCCCTTTATGCTACCTGTCTAAAAATAGAAGGCTTTTAAAAGAAAGGAGGAATTTGAGTCTGGGTAATTTAGCTCGGCCTCAGACTGCAGTGGTGAATTTGGGGTTCATTGGTGTGCTAATCGCGGAATAACGGGAGTAAGTTCTGAAATAGTAATTGGATTGCTATTCAGGGAGTCATTGGAGCTGTATAAAATACAAATGTCCTTTATGAGTTCACAGAAAGATTTCGGGTATGCATCATTAGATATTGTGATCTTGGGTGGGCAGTTTTGACTTCCTTCATTTGTAACTTGCATATTTCTCTAAGGTATATGAAATGGGAACAGATATTATGGTTTCCGATAAAAAATATAAAGGAAAAAATACATGTGCTTGCAAAATGCAAATTACTTTCGGCTTGCTATTATAAACTGTACTTTCATACATTTATCATTTAATATAACAAATTAATAAATGCCTACAGCAATATTGTCAGGATGCAAAGGGTAACAACCAATAGCCTGAAGTACCACAATTACTGACTATAATGAAAACTGCATATCATAGTTTAAATAATCCAATAATCCTTAAAAGACAATTACAATACAAGATCAGCCTTTCTCTGTCCCACAGTGTGTTTTCCTCCTGCAAACAGAATCCTTCATTGACATACACAAGTAAAGCATTAACTTTGTCTTTTCTAACCTTTTTTTTTTAGAAATCTATTTCTTTCTCACGCATAATGTGAATTATTACACTTAAGATTTCGTATGTGGTGTTTACAAGCCCTGATATCATTCTTTTTGGTCATAAATCTGCAGAGTATCTGCAGAGTCTCAGAGATGTAGACTTACTGTGTTGCTACAGCTGACTGAATAGCTGAGATTAAATGGTGTAAAATGTGGTGTCCATGGATAACAGATGGAATGTGAGAAGACAATTTTTGCAGTTACATTTATGCAGATGAAGTGAAGGACAGATTATAGTGTCATTGAAAATCCAACCCTGTCAGAATAACTGGAACACAATGCCACTGTGACCATAGCCTCTGGAAGACTGAAATAATTCTGGGTACTGCCATTCCAAGTCAAGGTACATAGGTCCTAATGAAAAGGGTAGAACATTTTAAGCTCATCTTCTAAAGACACTGAGTGCACTGTGGGGAGAAAAAGATTACTTAGACAGAAAACATTTGTCAGCATCTTCTCCACATCTGGCCATTTAGGTTTGACCAAAATAAACATTGTTCCATATCTACATTAAATGTGCTCTAATTTCTTCTCAGATTGCAAAAACCCAAAGGAAGGTGTGTGTGTGTGTGTGTGTGTGTGTGTGTGTGTGTGTGTGTGTGTGTGTGTGTGTGTGTGTGTAAATGTATATATATATATATATATATATATATATATATATATATATATATATATATATATATATATATATATATGGCTCCCCTTCAAACCATCGAACATTTAAAACATCAAAATTCAGATCGAGACCAGAACATCGAGTTTTAAAACATCGAAGGTTTGAAGGAGAAGAAAAAGGTAAGTGTAAGTGGGAGAATGTTTGTGTTTTTGCAGGGCACCAAGGTGCCCTGCATACTGTGTGTCTCTGTGTCATCTGTGTGATGGCACTACAGATAGGGCACAGAAACTCTCCCGTTTAGCACTTCTGCATATAGCGCTAAACTGGAGATTTTTCCTTTACTCCATTGTAGTGCAGTCTCGGAGTTGGAATATAAAAGAAGGGGTTGTGGGGGCTGCAGGGGGCAAAGTCCCCCTGCATGCAATTGTTAACATTTCTTTTTCTTTTTTTTTTTTTGGTTACACTTGTAACCTTCGATGTTTCAAAATTCGATGTTCTGGTCTCGATGATCAGAATTTCAATGTTTTGAAATTTTGATGGTTAGAAGTGGAACTATATATATATATATATATATATATATATATATATATATAGATAGATAGATATGTGTGTGTGTGTGTGTATGTATATATACAGTGTGCATGTGTGCATATATATATATATATATATATATATATATATATATATATATATATGCATATATCTGTATGTGTGTGTTTGTGTGTCTGTATATATATCTATATATATATATATATATATATATATATATATATATATATATATATATATATATATATATATATATATATATATATATATGTGTGTGTGTGTGTGTGTGTGGGATCCAGACACATGCTCGACTAGCATATGTCCGAAATCACAAAACATCGAACACACATACACGAAAGCACTTAACATCGACAAGCACTTCCGTGTATGTGTATCTGTTTCATAGATCAGACTACAGTGCAGGTAAGAAAAAATTCCCTTTTCCCCACTGTAGTGCGGTCTCGGAGTGAGAATAATAAAGAAAGGGGGTGGGGGGTGCAGGGGGGCTTTGCCCCCCTGCAGAAACTGAGATTTTTTTTTTAACTACACATACACGGAAGTGCTTTTCTATGTATGTGTGTTCGATGTTTTGTGATTCAGACATATGCTAGTCGAGCATGTGTCCTAGACCCATATATGTGTGTGTGTATGTATATAATGTGTATGTGTGTATATATATATATGTGTGTGTGTGTGTGTGTGTGTGTGTGTGTGTGTGTGTGTGTGTGTGTGTGTGTGTGTGTGTGTGTGTGTGTGTGTGTGAATGTATGTATGCATGTATCTCTATACACACACACACACAAACATATAATAACACACATATAAGCAAATGTACATATATATATATATATATATATATATATATAATATAATGTGTATGTATTTGATGAACTTCACTGAATACCATTTATGTCGATGTGCATAATGTTGACACAAATTTATCAACATTATGCATGTTGACACTTTACTATGTAAGCATCGAGCATTAATCTTGGTCCATACAAAAAATTAAAATTAATAAACACAAAGAAAACATCCAGCTGGATTCAATAAAGTCCATCTAGGCTCCGTGTCGAGCCTACATGGAATGTATCTGTGAACACAGCCATGATTCTCCATCAGCAGTGCGTCATACATATTAATTATGGTGCGCACCTATGGGAGGTCACAGCAACAGAGATACAGACAGCACACTCACATACCTGTCGACCCGATGATCCTGACCAGAAGGTCTACAAGACATTTTAGTTCATTAAATTGGATTTTTTTTTTACATTTATTTGCTTGTTTGAGTGGTGGGGTACATTATTTAGCTATGCTTAGCTTTGTGCACCCATTCATCAGACATGTGCCAGACATCTCAAACTGAAACCAGAAGCATTCAATTTGAAATTTTTTGTGCTTGTTTGGGTGAAGCAGTGTGTTATTTAGCTATGCTTTACACTGTGCACTCATGCATTAGACATCTGCTAAACAGCTAAAAATAGAAACTGGATGCATTCAATTGCTGTAGTTCTGTAGGGCTTAGCCTAGCTCAAACCCATGCAGCAAAGCTGTGTTACACTTACAGGCACCATCGCAGTATATCTGAAGATATGCAGGCTTCTTTCACTAGCCCAGTGGCTAGATAGGTTGAATCATGACATGCAGTGTAGTAGGTCCTGGGTTCAAGTCCTGGTCAGGCGTACCTTTTGTATATAGTGCTGTGAAACTGTGTCAGGTGACTGAAACATCAGTTGACTTTAAATTACTGTTACATTTAGAAAAGGTTTGTGATAAAACTTGGTCAATGGTCTTTTCCTGTTTGAGCACTGCTAAGTTTTGCTGAAACATGGATTGTGTGAGTCTGCATGATGCTAAGCAATGTAGCACATTTTTGAAAGTTACAGCATGATGTGTAAGGGTGGGAATTCAGCATATTCAAAGGCCAGTAGGTAGGAATTTCACATTATTCCTTGGAGCCTGACCTTGACTGTGGGTATGGCTGCTGTCTTGGGGGAAGATGTGAGATTTAGGGCACAAAGGTGGGCTGTGCAGGAGTCCAGGGTTTTCACTGGACTCCTGGTAGAATGCTACAGACCTCGTCTGCTGCAGGGTGACTACCAGGGCTCAGACTGTAAGTCTGAGGCCTGGGATTGTTTGGTCAGGGACCTGACCAGTGTGACTGGTATCCCCCCAACTGGTGAACATTGTCATCATCATTATTATTACGACCTGTATTGTGGGAAGAGGGGAATGTTGAATACCTGGATCCAACAGGCAAGGGATGGTACACCCCACAGACATGCAAGTACCTTTTCTAGTAATTTATAAATATACAAGTTGAATCTGTGCAAAACTGGTATGCATAATGGTTTCCTTCTCTTACCATACCTGCAGAAGAGAAGGCTTGCAATGTCCAGTCCCATGCAAGGCATTTGGCCAGGATAAGGCAAGCGCATGTTATGTAAGAAAATCAATAAAGTAATAACTTAATGCATAACTTAATAATAAAATAAAGTAAATACAGATATTGCAATCTTAACAGTCATGTATGAAATGCCTGGGACATCACAGAGTTTTATTAATGTGTCAGTGCATATCTGAACTGGTAAAGCAAGTTACAGCAAGTAAGCAAGCAGTATTGTGTAGCATAGCTTCCAGCCATTAGTTAATGTTGTGGTTTACCCAGATTAAGAGTCAGTGTTATGTTCAGCTCATTTTGTCTGGTATATGCTGTACTGAAGTCACTAAATGAATAGGGTAAATGTGTAAGTTAATAGAACTGCTACACAGCTATCCATGTATGTAAATGCCAGATTTGAAACAACAGGAATCAATAAAGTGTAAAAGGAGATGGTGATCTGATAATCTATTTTTTGTCAAATAAAATGTTCAGTATTTCTGTAGTCACTGCTTGTGAGTTCTAATCCCACACTAAACAACTGAGCAATGTGCAATAGTCAATAATGTTTTACCATTTCGTAAATAAATGCTGTGCAATACCCAGATTTAGAGTCACTCCCCGGGATTCATGAAGCTTGCACCAGGTGCAGGCGTAGCATCGGTGTTCTAACACCAAATATGGCCACCGAGCGATTCAGGTATGAGCTGTTTCCATGTGCACTACCTGCGTACGCTATGCCCGCACAACTCCCGGGCCCTGTATGCTAATTACCCCATGTGCAGCAGTGTAGCATGCAAATGAAGGTATGTAGCGATTCAGGAAGTGGTGCAGGCGTATGGTAAGCATGCAGAAATGTAAACCATAGAAAATGGTTTACATTTTTGCAAACATAAAATTGGAGCCATGACAGCCGACCAAACACATGTATTATATCATTAATATATGCCAGTGGCTAAATACATAGCCATTGGCATAAAAAAACATGTACAAAATATAAAATTAACATTTAATATATATAGTCGAACTACTGCGACGTGGAAGCGCAGGACAGCGGTGCGCAAAGGGGATCGCAAAGAATATATAAAAATATACAATAAAACCGCAATGAAACACATATCACAATTTCCCTACAATAGTCAATGGCAGGCATGCTACACTATACTATGGCACAAGGGTTGCTAAGGGACAGTGACAGTGTTATGCGCAGTAGCTAGGAATTAGTAGGCAATACCATGCAAATGAGAGGAGTAATAGTGAATTGCAGATTCCCCGCTGGTGTAAGGATGCACCTCACAGCGTAGTGTTATAACACCGAGGTGTGCCCTTGAGATAAAGATGACATCAAGAGAGGGGTATGTCACCATTGCTGTAAGCACATTGGAGCATTGCTAAACCAGTTTGCCCCTAGCTAGGCAAAGCTGCAGGACAGGGGTGTGTTGAACTGTCCATAGCTATGCTTAGCTGAGAGTACACAAGGTAACCGAGTATGCATGAGAATGAAGATGAAAATGCGCATAAACCTGGTGAATGGGTATGGGCGGCTCGCACTGCAGCTGAAACAGGAAGGATATAGGAAAGAAATAAGGAAATGCTGCAGCAGTGAAATTGGAGTACAAATGACTAATTAACACATAGGAGCCTACAGTGGGCCACTGACAACAACTAACAAGGCTGCAAGCAGCTACCTGCAGAACAGGTTCATAGGTTGGTACTAGGCTATCAGTCCTAGGGCCTATGCAAGCCTAGCCATAACAATTCCCTGGATATTACTTCTCCAGGCTCCTGTCTAGCAGGGTGACTGACATGATCCAAGGGGTGAATTTCCTATCTCCCATCCGATCATCAAGGTTCCTTTTGAAGAGGGCCAATGAGGTGCTCTGCTTGATATGTATGGGCAGTCTATTCCAGAGTATGGGGAGTCTCTGGGTCAGGAACCTATCCCTCCAGCATGTTTTGTTCATTATGATGACAAGGTTTAGATCCCTGGAGCGTGTGGCTCTGAGGGATTGGGATTTCTTTAAGTGGAGCATGTCCAACAGCTCAGGGTTTGACATGGCCTTGTATGTTAAGCAGAGATCGCCTCTGAGTAGATGATATGCCACAGAGTATAGCTGGAGTTTTTTTAGACGGTCAGTATATGGCATCTGCTTTAGGTCTGTGATTCTTTTAGTGAGGTATTTCTGTGGCCTTTCCAGCTGTTGCAGATGGCTTGTGAGGTACATACCAAACAGGGCATTATACTCTATAATGGGTCTAATGAAGGATGAGTACAGTGGGACAATGACCTCCTTTTTTCTGGATGAAAAGCCCTTAGTGATGAGGTATGCCACATAGAAGGATTTCCTGACTGTTGTGGCGATGTGGTTATCAAAAGTGAGACCACTGTCCACCTAAGTCTCTAATCACACTTTCCATGTTTAGTGTCCTGCTACCTATGTGGTAATTCATGGGTACATGTTTTTTTCCAAAGGGGATAACTATACATTTCTTGGCATTAAGCTTGAGCCCATGGCTCTGGCACCAGGCATCTGTTTCTGTAAGGCCCTTTTGTAGAATATCCACATCATTTGGAGATTCAATAATGGCTCCCAGTTTGCAGTCATCTGCAAAGCTTGTTAGCCAGAGTCCCTTAGTGTTGGCCTGTACTTCAGAGAAGTAGATGCCAAACAAGAGTGGTCCCAGGACTGAACCCTGAGATACTCCACTTGTCTGGAGCTGGATTTGGAGTCGGCTACTTTTACAGTCTGGGTTCTGTCAGTAAGCCAGTTGGCAACCCATCGAGTGATGTAGTGATTTATGCCCAGCTTAGTAAGTTTATCTATGATTCCAGAGTGGGGGATAGTGTCGAAGGCCTTGGCGAGGTCCAGATAGGCTGTGTGGACCGCCTTACCCTCGTCCACAGCTCTGGAGACTGATTCGAAAAAGTCAATCAGATTCAGGAGACAAGATCAGCCCTTCATAAACCCAAACTGGGTGGGGTCCAGTGTTTGTAGGTTGCCAATGTCTTTGTTTATAAGTTCCATGATAATGCGTTCCATGCCCTTGCAGATCAGGCTTGTCAGACTGATGGGACAGTAGTTCCCAGGATCCAAGGTGGATCCTCCCTTGTGGAGCGGGATAACTGTAGCTGTGCTCCCCTCAGTGGGCATGAAGCCCCTTGGGATCAGTATATTTAATGCCATTCTGTTGTAACTCAGAGCAGATCTGCGCATTGCCATTTAGATTCTTGACATAACTATAGAATGCCTTGTGGTTGACTTTGAAATCTTTGGCAATTTTATTTTCGTAACTAGCTTTTGAGGATTTTATGAGGGATCTCAGCTTCTTACTGAGGCTGGTGAGGGAGTTTTTTGCATCCTGGGATTTTCCTCTTTTTTGCAACAGTTTCATCTGTCTGTTGTATAGTTTGTTTATAGCAGGGGACCACCAGATTGGCTTACTTTTCTTGGAGAAGAGCATCTTGGTTCTATTTGGGATAGCATGATTCATGCATGAGTGTATGTGCTCGTACAGTGCCTTAGTGTAGGATTCTGCAATCAAACTTCCAGATCCTGTCTGCGTGGGTGTTGTGAAGTTTGTCACTTCTGAATTCAGTAGCTTGAAGTTGGCTTTGGAGAAGTTTTTTAAGGAGGTTTCCTTACTGGAGTGTGGGGGTGGGATGTGGATGTCAAGGGTGATTTGCTTATGGTCAGACCTGACCAATGAGGGGGTGACCACTGGTGTGGAGCATCTATCTCCCATGCTGGTAATGACCAGGTCTAGGATATTGGAGCCCCTGGTGGGACAATGGATTAGTTGATCCAGGGCATTGGAATCTATGAATTCCAAGAACCGTTGGGAAAAGGAGTTGGTACCTGAGTAGTTTTCCCAATTAATGGCAGGGTAGTTGAAATCACCCAGTATTAGGGTGTTTGGTTGTATCTTAATATTTTACAGTATGTTTAGAAAGGTGTAGTGAGAATCTTGGGGCATGGTGGGGGATCTGTAGCAAGCTACAATTTGGATTGTGGTCTTACCTAGTGTTAGTTGCACCTGGAGAATTTCAGATAAATTGTGTTGGGCAACTAGCCTGGAGGTGTGAATATCCTTGGTGAATATGGACACTCCTCCACCTTTTAATGTTTCGTTCCTGGTTTTGTGGCCAAAAAGTGTGGTAAGAATTGTAGCCTGGTATTGCAGGGGTGCTCTCTGGAGCCTTGAACCAGGTCTTAGTTACTGCACAGATATCGATGTTCTCCATTTTTAGGAGTGCCTCGAGAGAGTTCATTTTGAGGTTTAGACTTCTAGCATTGAGTAAGGGGAGGGGCTGTACTGCAAAGAAAACAGTAAAGTGTCAAAGCAGAACAAAGCCGATTTGCAGTATATCAGCTACAAGGCACATTTTGCCATGACTGGGTAGGGAAAGTACAAAACAAGAAAGACAGCAGGTGGATGCATGCCTGATAATGGGAGGGGATCCAGGATTAAAAGTGAATTAAAGGGCAACAGATTAATCAAGGCAGGCAAGTAGATCTCCACAGTATAGGCCCCACACTTGCAGTACTCATTGCAAAACCCATAACTAAGACACGCTGCAGTTGGAATAGCTCATACACACCCAGTGACATCAGCAGCATCCATAGCACAATACTATAAAGTGTGAAAGCACCTTACACACATTTGTGTATTCGCATACACTCTGCACCAGTGGTGTATAGAGACGGGGAACTTTTAGTATGTACATGTTAGGGGCTGCCATAGCTTTGATCCACCAGCATGTGTTGGAGACTGAAGGTGGTGTGGAGGATGATGCACACGACCACCTCAGGCACCAGAGGAGGAGGAGAGTGTTCAGACCCAGGGTGACCTACCCAGGGCTACATGATCTGGAGATAGTAGAGCATTACAGGGTGGACAGGAACACACTACAGCAACTTGTGGAGCTGTGTCGGCCATGCATCGGAGCCAGAACAAACAGAGGGGAACCTATCCCAGTGGATACAAAGGTATGCGTAAGCCTGAGAATACTAGCTACAGGTACCTTTCAAAGACCGACTGGGGATATTATGGGGATCTCACAAGTATCAGCATCCAGGGTACTATACCAGTTCCTGGATGCCATGTTACCACATGCCAATGAGCACATATACTTCCCCCAAATGCAGGAGGAGTTGGCCAGCAATATGCGTCTCTTCCACCGTGTGGCAGAATACCCGGAGGTACTGGGTGCAATAGACTGCACGCACATACACATCAAGTCACCACCCGGTGAGCAGGGTAGGCACTACATAAACCGCAAGGAATACCCCTCCATCAACTGCCAGGTTGTGCAATGCCCAGGGCATTATCATGGATGTGTGTGCTGGTGGCCCTGGAAGCTATCACGACTCCCACATCTGGCATGCCTTACAGCTGTATCAGTTATTTGCCAGGGGGGACATCCCAAATGGCCACCTGGTGGGGGATGCTGGCTATGCACTGGAACCATGGATGATGACTCCCATCAGAAATGCACACACACCCATGCAGGAACGCCATAATGAGGCACACGCACAAACCAGAATCATCATAGAGCATGTGTTTGGGATGCTGAAAATCACGGTTCTGTTGCTTGGACATATCTGGTGGAGCCTTGCAATACTCTCCAGTCACGTGTGCCCACATTTTCATAGTGTGTGCTATGCTTCGCAATATGGTCCTACGGAAACAGCTGCAGCAGGGACAGAATGGTGAAGGCCCTCACAGCCCACCACCATTGTCAAGGTCCCCACAGGCACAGAGGTACTCAGACCATGAACCCCCTGAGCCAGCCCCACTAGGCAGACGGGGGACGTGCCCAGTATGCCCATGCCTTGTCAAAGAGGGAACGTACAGCACACACACTGACAGTGTAGGCACCTATGACTGACACCTTTATCCACCTGCACACACAGTAAAAATGGATGGCACACACAAGACTACCTGTAAATTGTCATGTATAGGCAGTCTACTGTGTGCATCCAAAATAGGCAGCCCTCAACTACTGCACACACAACTGCCATTGGTACAAGGTAAGTCAACACCTGAACAGTAAATTAAGTTATCAGCATATGCAGACACTGTATGTATAGATTCATAGGTAGGTACTTGGCCAACTGCCAGTGACCATTCATAAGCCCAGCCAAAATGTGTCAGCTTTTGCCCCCCATTGATTTATTAACTGTCCCTCTGTGGAGCAGAGCCAACGGCGGGATCCCTGGGGTGCATCTACTGCTCCCATCCACTCTTCAAGGTTTTTCTTACAGAGTGTTAGTGAGGGGCTCTGTATAATGTAGTTAGGGATGTTGTTCCAAAGTATGGGGAGTGTCTGTGACAGGAATCTGTCCCTCCAGCATCTTCCAGTTATTGTTATGGCAAGGTTTAGCTCACTACAGTGTGTGGCTCACTGTGACATGGATTCCCATAAATGGAGCATATCCATCAAGCCTGAGTTTGACATGGCTGTGTTGGCCAGCGGAGATCATCTCTAGGTAAACGAGATGCCAATGAATAAATCAGGAGTTTAATCAGTCTGGCTGCAAAGGCCATATGTTGGAGGCCAGTACTCCCCTTGGTAAGGTACATTCATGAACCTCCCAGCTGTTGAAAGTGTCTTCTGAGGTACATCCCACATGGGTTATTATACCCTATGATGGGACTGATGAGTAAAGGGGCACTATAACCCCAGTATGTCTAGACGGGAATCCTTTAGTAATCATATGGCTTACATAGAAGGATGTCCTACACTACTGTGGAGATATGATTGCCAAAGAGGAGATCACTATCTACCTTAGTCCCCAGATACCCCATTACCTCGTCCGTATTAAAGTGGCTGCCACTTATATGTTAATATGTGGGTGCTTAATATTCCACAATGGAATGATCATGCAGTTAGTGGCACTTTGCTGGAGGCCGTGACGTTGACACCCTGTGATGTTCTCTGTGAGGCCCCTTGAGGGATGTCTGTGTCAGCTGGACTATCAACCATGGCTCCCAGTTCACAGTCATTGCCAAACATGGTCTGCCGTAGTCCACCTGTGTTTGCCTGTACCAGTGAGATGTATATGCCAAACAGTAGGGCTCCCAGGACTGAGTCTTGTGGGACACCAGTCGTGACTGGTCAAGAGTTGGACCAGGAGACCGCTAGTCGTACCATGTGGGTTCTGTGTGTAAGCCCGTTAGCAACCCAACCTGTGATGTATGGGTGTATGTACAGGCTGGTGTTTTTATCAATAATACCTGAGTGGGGCATGGTGTCAAAATCCTTGGCGAGGTCCAGGTGTGAACCACCTCCCCCGTCATCTAACGTCTTGGTGACTGTATGTAAGATGTCAAACAGGTTCAGTAGGCATGAACTGCACTCAACCAAGCTGACCTGGGTTGGGTCACGTGTTCGGAGGTTACCAATGTCTTTGTTAATGAGTGCCATGAGGATGCGAACCATACCATTGCAGACCAGACTAGCCAGGTGTATAGGGTGGTAGTTACCATGGTCAGTTGTTATTCCACCTTGATGGAGTGGAATAACCGTTGCCATGCACCATTGTATGGACATGTAGCCTGTGGAGATGCTGAGGTTGGAAAGCTTAATTAGGTGGGGGTCAGGTTGTCTTGTACAGTTTGCAAGATGCAGTCTGGGACAACATCTGCCTCCACTGATGCTGTGTTCTGCTGTTAGAGAGGGCCATTTCCACCTGTGTGTCTCTGTTGTATGGGATACTGTACCTTTCGGGTAATGTTGTGGGCTCTTTAGGGGGTAAAGTATGCACTGAATGTATCTGCAAGGATGTTGGCGATATCAGTAGGGTCAGCATATTTTGTGCTATACTTCACCGGCACAGTGCAAATCTGTGTGTCACCACTTAGATCCTTGACATAGCCAAAGAAGGCTTTGTGGTTATCTTTCAAATCCTTGCATATTCTCCTGCTGATGTTAGCCTTGGATGATGTCATGAGGGACCTACGTATCATACTAATAGTGGTCACAGATGTCTGCCCTTTGTGGGATTTGCTGTTTGTCTGGAACACTGTCCTACTTCTGTAGTATAGCCTGTTTATTGAAGAGGTCCACCTGACTGGTATCCTTGTCTAGGAGGAGTGAGTCTTGGTTTACCAGTGATGGCACGATCCATACATCCATGTAGGTGCTTATAGACTGCATTTGTAAATCTATCTGTATCTTGAGCAGTGTTTCCCCTTAGCATGGGGGCTGTGAAACCTCCCACCCCTGTCACTAGTAGTGTAAATTTAGCTGTAGGAAAGGTATGCACTGTGGTATCCATGGGTGGGGGAGATGCTTGGGTGTGGCAACAGTGAATAGTGCATGGTCAGATCTAACCAGTGACCTGTTAACCTCCACTGTGGTGCACCTTTTGCCCATGTTGGTGATGACCACATCTAGTAGTTTCCACCCCTCGTTAGGGAGGTTACCACCTGATATAGGGCATATGAGGTGATAAATTCCAGGAAGCGCTGGGCCTGGATGTGAGTACTGGAGTAAGTTTCCCAGTTAATGGTATGGTAGTGGACATCGACCAATGCCATGGTATGCGTTAGGACTGTCATGTTCTCCACTGTCTCCAGGTAGGTGGAGTGGAGGTCCTGGTTGATGGAGGGTGATCCATAGCAGGCCACAGTTTACACTGCAGTTGTGGCTGATGTTAGCTGCACATGGATGATCTCAGAGGTATCATGCTACCCCACTAATCTGGAGGTGTAGGTATCTCTGATGAATATAGATACAGCCCCTCCATGTCTGTGTCAGTCCATGTTCTGTGGCTGAAATGTGTGGTATGAGTTGCAGTCTGGTAGTGCTGGTGTGCTCTCAGGAGCTTTAAGATAGATCTCAGTTACTGCACAGATGTTGATGTTGCCCATCCTGAGGAGTGCTGTGAGTGCATGCATGTTGTCATCACAACCCCTGGTGTTGAGTAGCATAACCCTCATTGAATCTGCTATTGTGCCATTTACGGAGCTGGTATTCACCTTCAAGACTCTCCTAAATAAGGCTCAATGGGGACGCCAATAGCCTTGGCCAGTATTCCAAAGCCTAAGGCTGACACATTGGCCGGTATGGTATCAATACATGCATGTTCCCCATCTGTGCTTGTTTTTATCTCCTGTAGATAACCTACTGGTAAGCAACAGAAAGCCTTAAACTTATGCAAGTCTTCTAGCTTCCAAGACAGGCTTTTGGACTAAGTATCAGTGTTCTGTATGTTCTTGCTGTACTTAACTGTTTCCTGACTACATGGTGATTTCTCACTGTATATTGTGATCTGAAGGTCTGATTATCCACATATTATGGCTGTGATGGCCTGCACTTTAGAGGTTCACAGATAGCCTACTACCTATCAGCCCAAGGGCAATTAGAAGCATAGCTACAGTGTGTTGGCTTTCTCCACACCATTGATGAAGTAACTGAGCCTCTGTCAAGCATAGCCAATGAAGCAATTCCAGGCAAAGTTGGTGGAAGCTGTTGAAGACTAGGGTTGTGCAGGGTGATAGAGGCATTTAGTGATCTAAAGAGGGCATGTTAATGTGACAATTCAAAACTATTCAATTCCTCCAACAGATATCGCAGCTATCAAACTGGAGAGGCTCCCCCACCCCCTGGCTGTATGGTTCTGGGACACATGATCCCAGGGGTGTACATTCTGTTAACCATTCACACAACAAGGTTTCCCCTGAAGTGCGTCAGAGAGGGGCTATGCCTAATGTAGTTAGAAATGTAATGTACTATCTCACAGTACATTTGTTATATGTTATTTCAAGAGTACATGAAGCTCAGTGAGTTTGGAGGCCTCCGATCTTTGCTTAGCCTAGCTTACACATAGAAATCATCTAAATAGGAAAAAGGTGGAAGCAACGTTAATGTCAACAGTGTAATGGTTACAGCATCTGCATAGTATCTGTGCATTCAAGGTTCCAATCCCGATAAAGTCAGAGATGTTTATCATGTTCAAAAGTATACCTTAACCACAGCTTGTATATATAGGTAGTAATAGTCTGTATAATAAACATTCGAAACACCCATATAAACCCATGTGTGCTGGCGAGTACTGTCAACAGAGAACGTAATGTTATGTCAGCACATAGTGAGATGTTACTTTACTGACATGTACATATCCTGAGTAGTTAGCGGATGAGGCCGTGTTTGCGCACACAGGTTATACGTTACAAAGTTTGTTTAACTGTGTTTAACCACTGCTATAATGTCACACAAACACTTTTAAACATGCTTACAACTGCTTAAACAAGCCTTATTCTGGAGTAAAAATCATTTGTAAAGCATCACAGGTGTTGAACCCTGGACCATGCACACTACAGTCATGGGACTTACCACTAAGCCATCTGAGGTGTATACATGTTTCACCGTCTTGAGACTACACCTTATACCATATGCATTTCACTGTAATGATCAAATGGGACAGTCACTTTGTGTACATATGTACAGTACATTGTAATGTACTGTAGTTTGTGAACCAACACATTCCAGTCTACATATGTATTACTGTTACAAATTAATACGAAATATATATATGTGAATGTCAGTTATGACTGCACACACACACACACACACATATATATATATATATATATATATATATATATATATATATTACATATATATATATATATATATATATATATATATATATATATATATATATATATATTATACAGTTACATCAATAGCTCTCTCTCTCTCTCTCTCTCTATATATATATATATATATATATATATATAAACATCTATGAACACACTTCGTGCCACAGAAGCACTCCAAAGGAATTGGAGTGTACACAAAACACATGCAGCTCTGGTATTATAACAATTAATATTAACCTAATTCACCACAGAAGGGGTGGTTGTTGTGTATGTGAAGATTGGGGTGGGGGGTGAATGATGGGTAATGCAATCATGCATCAAGGAGGGCCTGGGTCAGATGTCCAATAAGTGAACTGGAGGGGTATACATGGAGTATGGGGACAATATAAAAAGGACACAAAACAAGAACCTTTCTCATTCATAATACACCCTGTCATGTCACACTGCAACACCTAATTTCACAAACATATGAACATTAACATGTATCAGACATATGTACACCAACTGACTGTCACATTTGTTTTCAGTAGTGAGGAATGCCTGTAGTAAAATATATATATTCTAAACACCATAACATTTGTACATATCTCAGATGCCTTAGTGGTAAAGTCAGTGACTGTGGTGTTCATGGTCCCAGGTTCAAGGGCTGTTAAGTTATTTTGAGGGCCAGAATAAGGGCTGTTGGATGCAGGTGGATTAAAGCACTCTTAAGCAATTGTAAGCGGGTTTCCGCGATGGTAAGTGGTGCTGAAACACGGTAAATGGATAAGCGCTTCACAGGTTTAACCTTTACTTAACGTCGAGCAGACCATGGGAAAACCTACTTACAACCACGTACATGTGCATTATTCACACTTTCCCTACCAGTGCCTACTCTTAGAGGTAAAATAATAACACCTTCCAGGATTAGAACCCACAACCATGTACTCCATTTTCAGAGTAACCTAACACTACGTTACCTGGGTTGTACCTATCCCAGTTGTGTATGCAGACAGGTTAAAACACAAAAGGGAGGAATGTGTTGAAATAGGACAACCCGCCATGCATCCAATTATAGGTTCATAGGTAGGTACTAGGCTAGTGTCCCTAGGGCCTATAAAAGCCTAGCCAAAGGTACCCTGGCTTTCGCCACCCAAGAAAATTATTTTCCTGTGCCACTGTCGAGCAGAGCCACAGAAGTGATCCCCAGGGTGAATTTCCTATCTCCCATCCAATCATCAGGATTTTTCTTGAACAGTGCTAATGAGGAGCTTTGTTTGATATAGATAGGTAGTTTGTTCCAGAGTATTAAAAGTGTATGCTGATATATATATATATATATACATAGAGACATGTCTATATATACAGGTCTACATATATATGTAGATATACAGATAGGTTAAAAACATCTACACATCTATGGAGGTAGAGATAAATGTATGCAATAATATATATATATATATATATATATATATATATATATTTCTATGCACATATACATATAGCTATATATATATATATATATATATATATATATATATGTATATATTAATAGAAACCAAGATGTCCCAGGGAGAGCGTGATAAGAATGTAAGAACCCAATGAAGTATGAACTGATATGTCAGTTGTAAGCTATGGAGAGGCTCAATGGAACTCGTTTCAATGTCCAAAGTGTATATTGCAGTGACGGGCCGACTTTCAGTAAAAGCAAGTAACACTCTATAACACACCGGTTACCCGGTGCTGCCAATGCCAATAACTCACAGTTCAATATCCCGATAGATGAATTCCTACAGCACACCAACCTTCCATGTAACTAGATGCATAAATGTGATAACTTCGTTCCTCAGTACTTCCAATACCAGTAATTCACGTTTCATTCACCCGATTCAAGGTTCTCTGTGATGTACCAATATTTCGTAAAAGCAGACAAAAACTCTGTTATATTATGCTACAATGTGCGCTCACAGCAAACGCCACTGAATTGTGCTGAATAAACCATGCGGTTCAAAAATTGAAAAACTTCTTTATTTGGTTAGCGCTTTCACGGCAAATAGAACGCCGCTTCCTCAAGCCATTAACTTTAGTATACAGAAGAAATTTAAAATACAATGTATCAGAAATTCAACCAATCAATGCGTAGATGACGTAGACTATGTCTACAAATTTCCTGTTTGCATTTTGCTAATGACATCTCATTTAATTGCGTTGAATTTGCACTAAAAATACGTAAAAGATACATATATCCATTCTGCCTACTAAAACATAAAAATAATATATATAAAAAACTTTATGATAATCACAGATGACCTCAAAGTCTCTGTAAAACATATATGGATACAACTTCGCTCTAAAAGATAACTCTATAAATAACTAAAACAACTATCTTATGTATGAGAATGAAATGACCTGCTGTGTATTATCAAAACTATAATGCAAGATGGTGTCACAAATAATGCTGAGAAATACCGGACAATGATCTATATCAAAATATAATGAATATAGTAATAAATAAATTAATTAATGAATTGATGAATAAGATAAATATGTACATAGATGTAAATGTTTTAAATCTGAGCAAAATATGTATAAATATATAACTGATGCAATGTAATATGTAGTGTAAATGGATATGAATATAATAATATGTAACATAAATTTAAATACATATGTGTGTGTGAATATAAATATAAATATATAAGTAAAATTATGTGCATGTGTATGTATATACCTATTGTGAATATATGAATGAATGTGTCAACATGTTGGATGGATGTCAAAGTACATGAGTGTGTATGTATATAAATATACATAAATAAAGTATGACTGAGGTATAAAAGAACATCTGAACTATGAGCATGATAAATGAAATATAAATGACATAAAAATATATGCCTATCAATGATACAAAATGCAAAGTAAAAATATTATGTCAACACTGCCTTAAAAATAAACATCATAATATGATATAACACTGACCATAAAAGTATTGCAAGACCATATAAACCATGGTTTTCATTTGAGAGGTCTGCCTTTGAGGTATGATTTAATCGATAAAACCTCATTTAGTCCTCTACCTCTATGTGCGGACATTCTGCATATCCAAGATAACTCTGCTTGTTCTGTGATATTTACTACATTCCCTAACCTTACGCTTGGATGTATTACCTGTAATACCTGAAATACAAATATATGGTTACTGCCTGCATTGAGAGTGTGCTTTGCAAGGGCACTGTATTGTTGTTGTCTATTTAGGCAATACATGTGGTCACGAATACGCTCCCTGAGGGATCTATTTGATTTGCCCACATAAAATGAAAAGCAACGTATACAATGTGCTATATATACAATGTTTCTAGTTGCACAGGTACTGTCATACATTAGCGTCCATAGATGTCCAGTATCTGGGTGTTTGTAATAGTGTGATTGGTCAATGTATACACACTGTTGGCAATTCCCACATTTAGTTGTTCTTTCAAAACCTGTTCTAACCTGTGGGGAATGAACCATTGCAGTGCATAGACGACGTTTAAGATTGTACATATTACTGAAGGTAAAGGATGGTACTTCACCCACCAATCTCGCTATGCTGCTGTCAGCTGTTAAGATATTCCAGTTTGATCTTATAGCTTCCTGCACTATATTCAATTTTGCCCCATATGGTACCACGATGTTAATAGGTTTTGTTACCATTGTTATATTATTATCTACTGTCATATCAGCTTGAGTTTGAAGAAAATATGGTTTCGCCCTGCTCTTCCTGAGTTCCTCCATTTCATAGTATACCTTATCAATTTCATTCTGTGAATAACCCCTTTGTCTCAACCCTCCCCTTAATTCCTCAAGACCTAATAAATAATCTTGGGGGAGTGTAGATAGATGAGAGACCCGCATAGCTTGACCCTTGATTATGTTCTTAAAAATGTGTGGACTATGCATACTCTCTCTGTGCAAAAATGCTGGTTTGTAACATACTTTGCGGTGTATCCTGGCATTAATCTCTTTGTTGACTTTAAAAACATTGACGTCAAGAAAGTCTATTGTGTCGTAAGAAAAATTCATGGTAAACTTTAAAAAGTTATTTGCAGAATTTAACTCACTATAAAAACTCTGTAGAGCTTCCAAGGACCCTTTCCAAATAAAGAAAAGGTCATCAACGAACCTTTTATAAAAAACAATCTGTGAATTGTTTATAATATATTCATCTTCGAAGGTTGCCATGACGATGTTGGCATAACTATTGGCACAACTGGTGCCCATGGCGACCCCCCTAGTTTGCTTATAACATGTATTACCATATAGAAACACATTGTAATTTAATACTATTTCCATCATCAGAGCCAAAAACTCTATTTTGTTGATGGTAAAATCAGAGTATTTGGCTAAAAATCTGTGTAAACAATCTAGCCCTTCATTATTGGGTATGCAAGTAAATAACGAAGTTACATCCATAGTTACAAAAATTACTGTTTCTAAATTGAGACATGGGGCTGATATTATGCATTTTGATAAATCCCTTAGAAAATGCTCTGAGTCCTGTAATATATACTGTGAAGACCTCACAAGGTTCTTCAGCTCCTTATCCAAAAATATAGAAATGGGCTCTGTTAGCCACCCCGAGCTAGTTACAATCGGTCTTAATTCAGGTGTTGTGGCGTTCTTGTGGATCTTGGGAAGACCCGAGATGGTAGGTAAAAATGGAAAATCTACCATCATAAACTTTAAAGTTTCCTCTGACATAAGCCCTTCCAATTTGCATTCTAATAATGTCCTATCAATGCTCACTTTCATACCTGATATTTCATCAAGTGAGACAATGGTGTAGGCTTCATCATTTAATAGGCTCATCATCTTCATATGATAGTATGCAGTATTCAACATGACAACTGGTCCTCCTTTGTCAGCAGGACGTATTGTGATGTTGCTATTGTACTTAAGGCTATGCAGTGCTTCACTGTGAGTTTCATCTAAATTACTCTCCATTATCCGATTGCTAAGTGTAAAATTATCATACAAGTGTTTTTCAACAGCTTGTATAAACACTTCTATATTAGGATGCATAGGTGGCATGTATGAACTTTTCTTTTTGTATAAAGTAGGGCATTCATTGCTATTATGGTCATTAAATAAAAGTTTTAGACAAACATTCCTTGCAAACAGTCTTATAGCAACAATTACCTGGCCCAGATCTAAATTCATGGTAGGAATAAAGGACATACCTTTATTTAACAATTCAAGTTCCGATATAGATAATTGATAATCAGATATGTTATATATATATATATATATATATATATATATATATATATATATATATATATATACACACACACACACACATATATATATATATATATATATATATATATATATATATATACATGTATCTAAATACACATACATACATATCTGTAGACAGCATCTGAAGTGTTAATATCAGAGTATAACATGGACTATAGCAATCACACATTCCACCACCCCCAAACAATATGAACATAACATATGAAGAGTATATGCCAATACACTTGAAAAAATATTTTGAGCTTTACTTGCTTACTGCTTGCTGCTTCTTGCTGTGGGATGGATCTGAAGTGCTCTTAAGACACTCAGTCTTGCTGGCTGGATTCTGCTAAAATTCAAAGTCTGATTATATTTGCATTCACAGTCTGTTGCATACAGAAACTTGCAGAATATACACTGATGAGAGAATATACTTTGCAGCACTTGTCTTTAAGAGCAGTAACCAATAACTTTTATAATAAATAAAACTGGACAAACGTTGCAGCTTAAAAGTACTGTTCCAACTTTACTTCTCATATAGTACAGATGATGTGAGAGATATAACATTTACCTTAGGACTTGTGTCCCTACCATCCCTCTCTCACCTAGCTGGATTTATACAGCTCTTTATATACAGTTTTAGTCCTGTAGAAACAATACTAAGCTTCCTTGTTTAACAATGTCTTGTAAGAGACCAGCTTTTCTGACAGTGTGAATATCCTGTAACAGTGTCCTAATGTCCATGTAGAAAAACATATTTTTGAGGAAACACATTGTCTGTATTCTATTTGGATCTGTGTATATGACCATATGTTCTTGTACCAATGCTGATAAGCATATCCTGTTTTTTATGAAGAAAAACATATTTTTGAGAAAACACATTGTCAGAGATCAGCTTTTCTGACAGTGTGAACATCCTGTATTTTATTTGGATCTTTGTATAAAAACATCTGTTCTTGTGTCATATCCTGTTTTTCCATGCAGAAAAACATGTCATTGTTCTTTAAAGGCAGATTTTGCATTTTTGTTCTTGCATACATCCTGTTTTGAGTCTGTAAGGGAAAAATGTCCATTCTTTAAAAGCAGATTTTGTATTTTTGCTCTTGCATACATCCTGTTTGAGTCTGTAAGGGAAGAATGTCCATTCAGCAGATTCCTTTTCCAAGCCATGGTCATTTAGTATGACTGCTGATCACATATTAGTAAACTCTGTTTCTGCATTTAAGCAAGCCTTTTCTTTCAGCATATTTACAACATAATTAATTTCAGATTTATATTCATAAAATCTAACAATTCCCTCTGTTTTTAAACATACTCAAAACATTTTATATAGAAAATACATTAAGAAACAAACCTTTAGTTTGATACAACAAATCAAAATGCAATTTTACATAGTTAATACAATGATATTAAAGTATTACTACCAAAACTGAATGTATTTAACAACTTTTTCTTTTGCAGACCATTCTGAGAAAATATTTTTTATCAGTTATGAGCTGTGTCTGCTTTAATGTTATTTTTTTTTAACATGATCAATTATTCTTTTGCAATCACAGAATTTAATTTATGACTTAGAACTGTTCCATTAACTCTTTGCAGCTGTTAAATTTAACTATAAGACAATAACTATGTGCTACTGCAAGCATTTATACACTACTGAAAACACACAATTTCAATGTCATTTTAACCATCACATTGTGTTCATGTCTCTGAACTGCTACAATGTATTCTGTACAGTATGTATTTACATAGACTGTTTGCTGTTCATGCATTTCAATTTACTAGGTATACTGGACCCACTTTTTTTAAAACATGTTTTTTCACACATATTTATTACTAGACATTTATTTAATTTGTACTGAATTCTTCTGCATTTGTACATACAATGACTATAAAGTGCATTTAGTCTAATCTTACAAATTTAATAACATTAATATTAAGCAACATCTTGGAAAATGTTTGTCTCTTTAGAAATATCTAGTGGAATTGACACCAAATCCATATGTCCTGTTATTTTAAACTACATACTCAACAATTAAAAATATTCATGCTTTTTTATACCAACATTGTTTTGCCAAAACATAATAGTGACCATTCTTGCTATTAGAAACATTTATGCATTTTGCATATCTTTATTCTGTCTTGTATAGCTTTATCAATTTTAAATCATCTCTTGTTTTTTTTAAACTATCTCTTGTATAGCTTTACAGTTTAACAGGTTGTAAATACAATTTAATACTAAACAATACAATAATAACCATTATGATAGCTATTAACAACATGTAAAATATCTTATCCTGTCAGGTTTAATCCAGTTTACCAGTATTTCTAATACACTAATACCTGTTTTTTCCTCTCATAAAAGAGTATTGTCAAGAAGGAATGAGATATTTTTTTCCTGTAGCTTTATTTTAGACCCTTATTATTTATTTTTTCTGTAACTTTATTTCAGACCCTTGTTCAGTACTGCTTATACAGTCAGTGTAAAACTAAGAAAGTGCCCCTCCCCCTGTAGTACTTCAGCACTGTTTTCCTGCCCTATGCTGTAAGAATAGAATGTATGTCAGCCTAACACTATGGTTATACATTTATTTTATTAAATGATGAACTTTTGTCTGATTTGATAATTTTTTATAAAGCTTTTGCTGTTTACTACCACTAGTAGGCATTTACATTCTCCTGCACAATTGATTTGAACTGTATATATACTATAGCCCATTTGCTGGCTGTACTTGATACAACTGAGGTTTTTTTTTTTTTTGTCCTTTTAACATTTACTTGCAAACAGATTATCAGTGACATATATGCACAATTGTGGCATTTTATGACAATTACTAAATAGTGTTGCCTGTAAACATTTTAACAATTATGTTTTAATAACAATGATGCTTTAGAAAAACTCAAGCTACTTGCCTGGCAATTAGTCTTGTTGTTTATCTTATCTTTCCAGCATTTCCTGTAACTATTCATCTAGTCTAGGAAGGTCAGAGCTCACATTTCATACTCTGTAAACTATAGTTAATTCTTTTAGCATTTTTAACTATGCATTTATACTACATTACAATTAGCTTACATGGATTTCAGTATGTTTTATTTATTTATTTATTTAACTATTTAACTGTCCTGCCATTAATTTTACAAAAACTGTTTGACTAATACCATCTGTGATTTTATTTATTTTTAAAATTCAGAACTTTAAATGTTTGGTGTTACTATATAATTATAAACAAATTGTAAAAAACAAAACAGATATTAGTTTAGCCAACACATTTATATTTATATTATTTATATTTGCTAATGTCTGCCTATTATTCTTGTGTATTGTAACAGATGTACTTTAGATGAAAAGAACACACATGCATGTCTGTCTTGTATCTGTATATCTTTATACAAGCATGTCAGTCTTGTGACTTTAAATCTTTATTCTTATTAACTATTTTTATTTATTTTTTATACACTAGAACAGTTTTGTTTACCTTTTGACTATGCTAATGAATGGCATTCATATGCTTTACTTTACTGTAGTACTGATAGATGTCTTGCTTTAACTGAATGAAAGTAAAACATTTAAGAATGATTTGTCCAGACATCAGATCCTACCATCCTACCATGTATGTTTAACCATTTTCAAAACATAAACATATTATAAAATATATTTATTTTGCACAGATTAGCTGTGTATGCAGGAAATTTCCAGTCTCTGTCAGTTCAGCTAATTTATTTCCTTTATCCTGCAACTGCTTTTGAAGAATTTCCTGGAATGTTGTATGGTCTTTCTGACATTCTTTAGTAAGCTGTTCTGCTGAATTTGAAACTCCTATGCACTTTTGAAAAGATGTGTGTATAACTTGTCTAAGCTTCCTGAACTAATTGTGTCTGTCTTTTAGAAGTTTACTACATTCCTTTGTAACAAAATGTACTAGGGGTTCTATCAGTAACTGATTTGACTCACATGTGGTGACAGGACATAACTGTTCAACATCAGAACGTAATGGAAACACTTTACCCTTAGTTAATTCTTCAGATCTGTCTTTACAGTCTGTTTTTTTAGCAATATGATGCAATATTATTTTATGACATAATACACAAAATGCAGTTTTTGTTGAATCACACAATAAACATTTGTCATGTTTCACATGGTTTTCTTTGAGATACCAGTCAAATATTTTAATACATTTGCATAATGCCTTACTATCAACCTGCCCTAATAAGGTTTTACATTTGAAAATATCCATACTGTCTAATCTAATATCCAGACTGTCAAATATCCAAACTGTCGAACAGCAACCATACTAAAAAATGTGACGTAGAAAAAAGTCTTACCAGTTAGCAAGAAAACAGGTGATCAGGCTGTTGTTGCAGATGGCTGGAAATTTTTCAAAGTCACTTGAGAAGCTGGGAAAGCACAACAGGCAGTGGACTGATGGGCTAGTGGATATCCCCCTTTTCTTTAGTGAATTTATGGCACTGCGAATTTCTTGAACTAGTCTCACTCCGGATTGTAGACGTCTATAACACTTTACTACTGCAAGCTGCATAAACTGGAATACTTCTGTTTAGGATTTACACATACGTACAAATGTTAGTTACTGCAATTTAACTGAAATGACCCTCTGCAGGGCTTACCATCACTCCTCCTGTGTTTGAATGCAGATTGTAGGTTCAAATGCAGGCTAGCTTGCCATTGAAAAATTATATGGAGCTAGTCACTCAGCTGCCTCGCCATTGAAAAAATATTTTGAGCTTTACTTGCTTACTGCTTGCTGCTTCTTGCTGTGGGATGGATCTGAAGTGCTCTTAAGACACTCAGTCTTGCTGGCTGGATTCTGCTAAAATTCAAAGTCTGATTATATTTGCATTCACAGTCTGTTGCATACAGAAACTTGCAGAATATACACTGATGAGAGAATATACTTTACAGCACTTGTCTTTAAGAGCAGTAACCAATAACTTTTATAATAAATAAAACTGGACAAACGTTGCAGCTTAAAAGTACTGTTCCAACTTTACTTCTCATATAGTACAGATGATGTGAGAGATATAAAATTTACCTTAGGACTTGTGTCCCTACCATCCCTCTCTCACCTAGCTGGATTTATACAGCTCTTTATATACAGTTTTAGTCCTGTAGAAACAATACTAAGCTTCCTTGTTTAACAATGTCTTGTAAGAGACCAGCTTTTCTGACAGTGTGAATATCCTGTAACAGTGTCCTAATGTCCATGTAGAAAAACATATTTTTGAGGAAACACATTGTCTGTATTCTATTTGGATCTGTGTATATGACCATATGTTCTTGTACCAATGCTGATAAGCATATCCTGTTTTTTATGAAGAAAACATATTTTGAGAAAACACATTGTCAGAGATCAGCTTTTCTGACAGTGTGAACATCCTGTATTTTATTTGGATCTTTGTATAAAAAAAACATCTGTTCTTGTGTCATATCCTGTTTTTCCATGCAGAAAAACATGTCATTGTTCTTTAAAAGCAGATTTTGCATTTTTGTTCTTGCATACATCCTGTTTTGAGTCTGTAAGGGAAAAATGTCCATTCTTTAAAAGCAGATTTTGTATTTTTGCTCTTGCATACATCCTGTTTGTGTCTGTAAGGGAAGAATGTCCATTCAGCCGATTCCTTTTCCAAGCCATGGTCATTTAGTATGACTGCTGATCACATATTAGTAAACTCTGTTTCTGCATTTAAGCAAGCCTTTTCTTTCAGCATATTTACAACATAATTAATTTCAGATTTATATTCATAAAATCTAACAACACTATTACAAATATGTTCTATGGACACAGTCACCAACACAACTGCAGTGACTGCAAATATCCATGACAGAAATAGACAGACAGCTTTCATTTGGCAAAACTTTATTACATTCTGATGTATTGCCAAAAGGATTCAAAGACTAACAGTACCTGCATGCTATACAGGAAGCATTTAACAGTGCCTTAATGAATCAGCCTGCAATTACCATAGTATTAGTCCACTAAGGGATAGGTGTTCACATAGGGAAAGAACACTCACACACATATAGACTTTGCATAAAAGGGGTTCCTACACACATGCATGTGCTATGTACACCCACCAACATCTACCCCACAACCAAAATAATTACATCAATACATACTGTCATACCATAACCAATTATTCAACTATTGTACAACATCTGCTGAAACCTTAACATACCTGGACACAGACATACTAACAAGGCTCTATGTGAAATAGTTGCTGCTATACAACTCAACAGCTGCTGATGTAACAGGGTTTGTATGAACTAATCCCATTTCAGAGGGTTGAAAGGTTCGTACACCAGGAAGTGTTACAGAGTACTGATTATCAGCACAGTATGATACACAGTAACACCAAACTAAATATGTCTGGTAAGCACACTGTAAACCCCCTAACATTATATGCATAACTATGCAGCCTTGAGCTGGTCAAACAACCTGGCCATACTGAAACATATGCAGAAGTATTAGGTACAGACAAACCCTGCACAAGTAGCAATGTTCAGAAATATAACAGCAGTACTCACATTTAGACCAAATCCTCTAGGCATTACACACAATATATTACTGTTCGTCTCCATACAGCTGTTGCAATAGATTCCAAACACTTCCACGCTGTCTTCCTCACAAGTAAGGCAAAGGGACAACGCCCAAGTGGAGTACTCAATTAGACTCCACTGTAGCCATGGTATTGGCTAAGGCAGTAGCAGCACAGCTGATGTGCATGTAATTAGATACTTAGGAACACCAATTGGTTATCGGGATAGCACGTTACTGATCTGTAACTGTAAAAGGTTGTCTTGTCACACATTCAAACCATCTGTATCTACCTATAGGACAGTACAAAACACTGAAAGATGAACCGAAAACGAGTATTATACTAGTCAATAACACCTCCAGTTATTAAGAAGGTATGTATAACATGTAGTATGTCTGTGTATGTAGTACCTGTTCTGTAACAATTACAGTGTAATCAATGTATATAGTAGAAATAGCTATCTTGTAGTGATGTATTGTTGAGCAGTAGTAATGCTTGTAGTATTCTATGTGGGTACTGCTGTAGGTCACAAGGCAAACTCCGCATACACAAGGGATGATATGGGCTTGGAACCCACCAATTCACTTCCAGCCACTGTCAGTGTCAGGATTGGTCCAACAAATATGTGCTATAACAGGGGATAGCATATGTCGCTATATTGTAACAGTCGACATATGTATGGGTGTATAAGTAAGACGAACATGTTAAAAGCTGGGCTTACCTTGCAAATATGGTGTGCATTGTGGGATATTGTGCTAATAACTGTGTATCTGTTTGTCTCTTCTGCTTTTCCTGGTTAGGGGTCGCCAATAACTGTGTAATGTACAGTATTTTAGGCAAATCTGTATTCTATTCTACATAGCAGTTCTGTTATGTTATGCAAACAGTAGTTATGTCTATTGGCAACTACAATACTCAATAACAGGATACATATCATTTGTATTCATCTGACAGTTTAGCAGCATGATATCAAAGATAACTGGAAGAGCCAGGTAACTATTCATGCACATAACACATGTAATATCCACTACTCTAGTATCGTTTGCAAGCAATAAGAGCTGTGCATGTGTACATGTTATGCAAATGTGTAGTGACCCTTGTTACAGGGCTGGACCTCTCTAGTATCGTTTGCAAGCAATAACAGCTGTGCATGTGTACATGTTATGCAAATGTGTAGTGACCCTTGTTACAGGGCTGGACCTCTCTAGTATCATTTGCAAGCAATAACAGCTGTGCATGTGTACATGTTATGCACATGTTTAGTGACCCTTGTTAGAGGGCCGGACCTCTCTAGTATCGTTTGCAAGCAATACCAGCTGTGCATGTGTACATGTTATGCAAATGTGTAGTGACCCTTGTTACAGGGCCGGACCTCTCTAGTATCGTTTGCAAGCAATAACAGCTGTGCATGTGTACATGTTATGCAAATATGTAGGGACCCTTGTTACAGGGCTGGGCTAAATGGCTATGTGCACACCTACATAGAGTGGATATTGAGAGCAGAGACACACTGGTTGAACTACCAGGTTTGTGTAGCCCAACCTCTCATTGCTAACCTAATAGGCACTTGCACATACTGTATGTAAGGTAGTGCACAGTACTGGTAATGAAACAGGTTGCATATCATCTTTAACTCCAGTGTAACATCTGCAGTAGGAGTGTAAGATGTAGGAGACAGCTGCCCATGTGTAACAGCTGCTTCATAGGTGATGGTTTACACTATCTGATTATATCCTAATCATGTTGATAGTGGCATCATAGCCTATTGATACATGATTCTGTTTGGGGAGTGGGTGTCTGTGCCCAACAGAGCTCATGGTCCTGGTGGATATGTGAGTATATACCCAGAGAAGGAAACAGACCTATAGACACTTGCATCATCTGTAATCAACTAACAGGATGTGATGTGCTCCTCAGAAGAGGATTGCTGCTAAAGGTAGCTACAATGTTTCCGTAATAGCCAGTGTTGTCACGTCCATAACACAAATATTTACATGTGAGCATCACTGTCTAAAACATCTTCATAAGCAATACATAAACTAAATACAGTACTTGGTACTTGTAGTACTGAATGCTCATACAGGCATGTCCACTAGTCAGCTACTGGTGTTTACTAATGTCAGCTTTGTGTATGTGGCCATCCTGGGGGAATGTAATCTCTATGCCATGTACACTGCTAAATCCACCTAACACCACGTCCCACAAATTGTTTGGGATGCAGCTACAGGGGTAAGCTGGAAGGCAGCTCAGTCTACAGCCATAACTGGGCTGGGCTGGACTGGACAGTCATGAGGTGTAGGTTTACACATGCATGTCATCAACACAACCAACACATACCCTTACCAGAACACAGTAAGGACACCCACACACACTACCAGAAATCACATACATCCACAGATGCTTCTAAGTATCTGGCCAAACAAGTGACCTCCCAAGCTGGAAGAGACAGGCACCGAAATACACAAAATGTATGACATAGTTTGCATAATTGTGCCACACCTTAGAACACGTGGCTGGAAACATGCAAAAACAATACTCATTTGTGAATGCAAACTCTAGCACTATGTTACACACCAACCTATACAAGGGCATACATACTGTCAGCTGCCTGTCTGCCATGATTAGCCACATACCCATACACTCAGACCACCTTTTGAACTATACACATGGCTCTGGCATATTCCATGTTGTTGTGCAGGACCTGTGATGCAGTAGCCTGGACTGCATGGAAACACATGTAGGAACTGTCAGGTCTTGTAGCCCATGCAGGTATGTCCCAAGGCCTGGGTAGCATTCTGCCATTGGTCAGAATGATACTGCAGTACAGGGACAAAAGGATTGTATTCCACAATTGTCTAGTGTAGTGGTGCAAGTCAAAGGGTATCCAGTATCTGTCTGCCTGGGATAACATGGTTGATAGACCATGATGCTTTGCCAGACAGGGCCTGCACCTGTCACCCCTGGGAATCTGGATACTGCCTAGGGCTCATGCTTCCCCTATAGTGCCTTCATCATCCACAGCTCAAGTGAAGGTTCACTGCTGTTACAGGGACAGCCAAACAATAAACTGCAGGTCTCACTACACAATGATACATGTCAGAAACACTATATGGACACACATATGTCAATCCCTAACATGGAGAACATATCTGTACAGTGGCTTAGACATATTGCAACACTCCAGAGAGCATACCTGCATGACCATGTTATAACACATACCTCATCTCTTGCCCATTATCCTTTATTGGAACACACGGGCCGCAGGTGTGTCCATATTCCTGAAGGATATGTACACCCCCACGCTAGTTGCACTTGCATAACTTCAGATGCATTATGCTGAGAAACTACCTTTGTGCTAAAGTGGAATTCAAATTGCACCTTACGACAGATCACCCACCATGCCGCGGATTTCCCAACTGTCATAATGTACTGTAATGGGGAAGATTAGGTCTGAGACAGAACCATAATAATGGCTACTCTCAACTATTCCATTATGAACTGGGAAGACTCCTTATGTACCAACACCTGCGCTCAATGCATGTTGGATTCCATCGACCTCAATGACCTGGATCACAGTAGTCACACAAACAGGGCTAACAGCATGCTACACACAGTCAGTCTCCAATGCCAATGTTATGTTTCCTAAGAGCAAAGTGGTGACTGTCATGGCACCTATGCAGATGGACAATACATGTGCAAATGCTGAATCCTACACAAATGAACCTTAATCAGTGACATATGTGCAGTGATTTTGCCAATGAAACAGAACCAGGATTAAACCAAACACAAACAAAAAGGCAAACTGGTGGTACCGTGCTTTAAACTGTACCACAGAAGGTAGTAACTGTTGCAAGAGTGAACACACAAGTGTAGGTGATCCCTGGTCAGCCTCAGTAAGATGTAGACACACCACATAAAACCACACAAAGCTACTGTGAAACTAATCAGTCACATATTATGAGGCCAAACACAGAGCATTCTATAATTGTGTCATTAATCGTAATGGCAACGACAAGACCTGCCGTGCTGCACAGTACTATGGCATGGGAAGTACTGGGCCTACAGAAATAGCACCTATTCATCCAGATAGGGTCTTGGAGAACCTAAATCCACTTCCACCCCCCAACAGGTACACTTAGTAATATATCCATGTACACTACAGGGCCCCTGTAATAACGACTATGCAGGTACAAGCTGCACTCTCTAAAGCCATACATACAGCTTTTATGGGACCTGTAAACATCCCAGGGTGTATCCTACACAAATGTAAGAACAATCAGCTATCCACATACACATCATGTTCAATCATAGCTCCCTGTCAGGCTGTGTACACACCGAATGGTGCACAGCAACAGATATCACACCCCACAAAGGGGGAGACACACTGATAATGGGAAATAGTGCACAACTACCCTGCTGAGTCTGGTCTGTAAGGCCATGCACTGTGATCAACATATTTGATGTACTCAGTACAGATGTAGATGTACTCAATACAGATATAGATGACAGTAGGGTTGAGTCACACTGCATATCATGATCTTGCCAGGTCATAGGACACCATCACCCATACTGTGATCCAGCTACACTCAGTAAACTAGGTGTATATTCCTATGTCACAGGAGTGGTTGGCAACTGGACCGCTGGCAGAGCCAACACTACAGAAGGTGTCTGACTAATACACGCACATCAAACCAGTGCCAGCCACAGTAATACAGGGTTCATTCCTGGTACTCCCCCTCTTTGTTATCTATAATACACAGAATAACACAGAAGGCATCAGCCTATTGATGTTTGCAAATGACTATGAACTAGGAGCAATAGCTGACTCAATGCGTAATGTGTTCAATATACAGAAGGGCCTTAGTGTGTCAGATGTGTGGTGTGTGACGTATGGGCACAATCTGACAACTAAGTATTGCATTGTCATCCCCATGTTACAAACTCTGTACCCATGAACTACCACCTAGGCAACGGTCAACATAATGGCAACTCTGTGTATGGGATGCAGCTGGACAGTACTCTTTCCTTTGATAGTTACTTCATCACACCAGACAGGTAGTCGTATGTGGCACCCCTAATCATGACAGGGTGACATCCAGGAATATAGAGATAATTGCTCAGCCATACTCAACACCCATGTGACCCATAATAGATCACATATTTCCTTTAAGGGTTATTGCCCATGTGTAGATGGCCTACACTGCCCTTCCCAATCCCTAGCTGCACTATGTAGCATGCAGCCTACCCTGAATAAATCCATGTCCAAACCAGAGGTGTTGGACATGCTACACTTAACACATCCTGATCCCAAATAAACACATACTTCATGGACATCCACCTTTCTAGTACAAGGATCACAACATGCCTGACAGATCTCTGTCCCATACACTTAACATACTCTTGCCATACTATGCATCCCTGTCCAGCGAAGCTGCACATCGCCCCTCTCTGTGACACGGTGTGATGACTGAATGCCAAATATATCAGTAACACTGTGGATCAGTTCTGTGGCACTGCTTGAACTGGCCACTGAAACTTACCTGTCTGTTGCCTACAGCTAGGTAACCTGTCTGCCTAGGCTCATAAATGGCCCAGGGCATATAGCCTACTAGATCACTATGACCATACATGCTATAGTTGATATCCAACCCTGCAAATACCATCCGACTAGCTATTGTCCCATGTTTTGCACATGTGCAACACAGGCAATACATGGCAGGATGCTACACAGCTGTACAGTGTCATGTAGATGTATATGGCAAAACACATATATGCTTGCAAGTTTGTAGGATCACAGGTCATGTCCCTAATGGCTATGTATGACTATATATGTGACATATACACAGCATTAAGGTCGATTGCATTAATGTGAACACATCCAGGCACGTGCTGATAGGTAAAGACACCAGTACAGGCAAACAGACATGCCCACATCAAGACAACATTCACATAGAGTATGAGCAATGTCATCACATGACACACACATATATGGTGATAACATCACATCACCAGTAAGTGTCAAATGTGTGTGACTTATACATGTCTGTGGTGTTAGTGTCATGTAGATTTGAAAAGACTTATATGTAATTTTAATAAATGTGATACACATGTATGCTCAGCTGTACTTCTGTCCTTCTCTGTGAGTTACTGTGACCTGTCTCCATCATTATGTCTTCCAGGTATGCCACGTAGCAGATTGCCAGCATACAGCCGCTTGGAGGATGAGGTCCTCGTCCCATACCTCCTCGACAACCATACAACACTCTTCAGCCATGTGCCACAGGATGTACAACAGTGGGATGCCCTGTGGGAGGAACTCTGCAGGAGGGTAAATGATGTTGGCGGTCCCAATCGCACCTATCAGCAGGTGCACCAACACTGCACTGACCTCATAAGACAGGCGAAACAGCATGCTAATGCAATCACCAGGGAACAAGGTGCAACAGGTGGGAGGCCACTCACCCAGCCCCCACTGACATGTACCGAGGAGCTAATGGCCAACCTGGGGACACCTACAGACCTCCATCCACAAGCTTTAGCTGGTATTGTGGAGGTGGGTGTCTCTCAATCACCGAGCCTGGAGTTGCCTGGTAAGTCAGTACTGCACATATAACACAACTAAATTTCACATAGTTACGTGTTACTGTACAATATGTAATGTAACATCATATGTAAAGCATGTATGCACACATGCGACATACTATAGTCTGCTACTCTATGTATGCACAGATGTGCATACTCTATAGTATAGTGTATTGTACTGGCGTATATGCTAACATGGACATTGCACCCTGTAGCTATCACACAGGTGTGGATAATATTACTGCTGTGACACTCCTTTTTAGGTACCTCTGGCATTGTGCAGTGACAGCAGCCTGTGACAGGTGAGATTGTTATTATTTACCAGGCTTGATAACACACGGATCATATTAATTGCATGCTATCTGCCATAACAGACGTACACATAATGTATGGTGGTCCTGTTAATAGACACTGGTCAGAACTGCAATGCATCACAGTGGTTACCCATGTGAAACAATGGAAGACTATATGAAATACCTACACTAAACCTTCCAAACTGTCACTGCCAGATGTGTGAACAACAGTGAATACAATGGTGGAGGTGTGTTTCATTGTAGGGACAGGTACTACATATCAGCATTACACATGTTGTGAATATGAACAGTACTGTACAGAGAGCGTAAGTGTGCACACACTCTAAATGTGTTGGAGCTGGAGTATGACCGGCCCACATGATACACCCTTGTGGATTATACCGTTCCAATGAATGTCACACAATGTCATGAGCTATCTGACATGTCCATGACATGTAGTGGGCTGACTTAAAACACTGCTCAACTATCCTGCAAAACATGATGTCTCACATCTCACACATACCACCCTTCATCTGTATAACCCTGTCCTCAGTGGAGCATATGACATCTATGGGTGTAGGTCATATGGGATAACACTGACATGTGAAATAAGATGGCCATCACAACCATTGGACAGAACATGTGTACACATGGCCATGGAGGAAGGCCAGAGACATAAAGCAACACACACAGTAGAAGTGATGTACATGTGTGTATACCCTGTTGTACACTGGCTTGACACAATACAACTATGGCCTTTGTGTAATGGTGATATTGCAGATGTGAAACACTAAACATCATACAGGCCTGTGCACAGCTTGTGTAGGCATAACATGAAACCACCACATAACATGTCTTGAGCATCTTGAGTGTGTTACGACATGAAAGCGTTCACCTATACAGTATCGAAATACATACATGTGTTGCACAACATACACATACAACCACATCAGGCCACAGATACAGTACATTCACCTTGCTGGTGTCAGACATCACTGTCATGCCTGCTCCTCATGTGTGTGATGTACACAGATGGCATGTGGGACACAGAGTACTGCTAAGTTAGCCATGTGTGGGCATAGTTGCCAGGCATCAGTAATATGGTTGCAGATGTGCAGAGGTGTCATCCGTATACCCTTCTGTGACCTGTGTCACACATTCCACATTAGGGTTTAGTGTGTATACACCTCAGTGATGTGGGTCACATTCCACATTAGATATGTATTGTATGTGAACATAGTCATGGCTATGAACTGTGTCAGTAGCTCATACTGTTTAGCAATTGTAAAGCCACATGATGCCCTGCAATGGCCATGCACATCAGCTCAATGTGCAGAATCACTGCATATAGGTATGGCGGAAAGACAACATTGCATCAGCTGAAGGCCCATGTTAGTATAACATGTCCCTGCATTGGGACACCATTACCATACGGTAGATTGGAAAGGACACCATTGTGTTACACATGTATGCATGTCATTCAACACGTCAGCAGAAGACATGTCATACTACATGTGATTGGCAAGGTCATATGCCACACAGCAGGCCGGTGTACTGTAAACCTGTGCTGGTCTGTGGCACCATAGCAAAGCAGGGACAGCCATGTCAAACATGTGTACAGCCACATGCACAATGTCTAGACTCAGCTCAGGGGTAGTCGGAATAATGTTGAACAGACATGCACTGCTTTGGGGGAGATATGCAAGCTAGGGCTCAGGCAAACCTAGTATGCAGATGACATACTCTTCTGCTCATGTCCTCACACATAGGGGCGGTGGCCAACACAAAGCATCAGTGGCAGATGTACAAAAGTCAGCGATGGTCTGTTAACATGTGGTGTATGTGGCACACACCATGGCAGTACGGTGCAATGGTGCAAAGTGCATGCATTGTGTTGCAGGTATGGGACAAAGGCTAATAACATAAATGGTGCAATACAGGCATGTATGCTAACCACCACTATAAATGTGTAAGGTGCATGCCATCTGCTATAACACATGCATGATGTTGTGTGCAACTCAGGGATGTATGATAACTACTACTATAATTGTCTAAGCTGAATGCCATCTGCCATATTACCTGCATGCAGCGTGTGTCTGTGTGTCCATCTGTGTCAGTTTGTCTGTGTCCGTCCGTCTCCATCTGTGTCTGTCCATCTGTGTCCATCTGTGTGTGATATAACTTGCAATGTACAGTTCTTGTCTTCCCCTCACAGGTGTTGATGTAGGTGCGTTGCTCTCCTGCAGTCCACCTGATGTTAGTGTCCCCACAGACTCTAGCAGTGCTGACGATAGCATGATTGAGGCACAGGCAGGGTTGTCAGGGGCTGAATCTGTGCCACTGGTTGCCATTCTACCTGTATCCCCCTCATCCTCGCACAAAGTTCCCCTGCCTACACATACCCCATCACCACTGGCCATAGAGGAAGGACAGTTGGCAGGTGGTAGCATAGAACAGGGAAGTGTGGTGACTATGGAAGGTGTGCCTGCACACCATGATCCCAGTCAACTGACTGGTGATGTCCCACACAGGCATGTGCCCAACGCTGCTCGTAGGAAGACCACTGGCCAACATGCCCCTGCGAGACAAAGCACATCAGCTGGAGTCACCAGACACATGTTTTGGGCTGTAATGGAGGCACAGGCATGTGCTGAATGGCACAACCGAAAAAGTCTGAGGCTTCATAGGGCTGCTGTCCATTCATTAACTGACAACATCCAGGCACTTGCAAACGCTCACCATCATCTTGCGGATGTTTTGGATAGACGATTGTGTGACATGGTGGGAGTCCTTGACCGTGGTATGCCAATCCTCGAGCATGAAATGTCTGTGCTGGAACATCTGGTGGGAGTGACGCATCAGGCACATGGACATAGGTCAGCAACATCACCTGTTGAAGGTCTATGTGAACATGCTACTGCACATGCTCACTCCCATAATGGCAGTGGCAGCAGCAGTGCAGCTGGTGCTGTGCAGTCCACACCAGGAAACAGCAGGCCATGTGCACATGGTCCTGGATGGTCCCAACAGGGACACAATTCCAGTGGACATGTGTCATCAGACAGTACACAATCTGGACCTCTGCCTGGTAGTGCCCGTGCAACCCCTGCCAGGCAAAGGTCACGTGGCCATGGCCGGACACCACGAACTGTGAAACTTGCCTTGTACAGTCTGCAGCTGTCAATAATACCCCTGTGTAAGCCAGCCACATGCCAGACCTGTGTGCATGCATAAACACACACACCGGAAACAAATGTAGGGCACCCCAACACACACGCATAACATCCACACACGCCCAATGATATCACAGGCCCTAACACACACACATGTCATAAAATGGTGCATCCTAGGCCTCTGGCAAAGATTATCACCCTGTGCATATGATGATGCCTGTGCTGCATCCCTGTCATCTACACCATCGGTGCAGAAACATGCTCATATGGTCTGATGCACAGGGTGAACATACTAAGTAGACAATTGTAGATTAATATTGTTGAGTAGTGTTGACAGGCAGCAGACATACCACATATTACAGTTTTAGAATGCATTTGGTATGTTTGACAGTATGTATCATGTGTAACAACACTAACAGCTTGTTGATCTTGACATTCTGCCTTCCTCTTTCAGGTATAGTTGCATGTTCTGGGGGATGTTGGTGTTTGCAGTTAGTGTCCCATATGTACATGTTGACTACCCACAGGTCAGTAAGACAATACCTGCATGCACTTTGTAGCTTCCACATGACAGTTATATCCTCTCATGTTTCAATTATGTTTACTGTTCTAATGGTCCAAGAGCATGATAGCTGTGTAGTAAGCTACTATGTTCAAAGCCATCACATCCATAGTGGGTGACATCACAGGTATGGTTACCCAGAGCGGGGAGGAGGTAAAAGAGTGGTATGGCAGATGACAATGGTAAAGGCCAGTGGAAATAGTGGCTTCTCATTGGGAAGCAGTAATACCCACTGCCATGACAGCATGCAAACACAGACACACCCACACACTCAGGGATTCACAGACACAGTAACACACACACACACACACACACACACACACACACACACACACACACACACACACACACACACACTTGCCAGTGTTTGGATGAGAAGCCCTGCCAATGTGTATATCATCATTATAGTACTGCTCAATTACAAGACTCGCCACAGAGATTACACATGTACAGGTAGTCGGAATGGATTAAGATCAAGGACATCAACAGGGATACTACAGTGCAGTGAGTGTATGTGGGGAGGGGGGGTCCAGCAGTAGACTATGTAACAACAGGTCACACCCCAGGGTGTACATGTTAACAGGTGGTTTAGAATGCCCGTCTGTGATTGATGATATCAACAGGGATACTAGATTGCATTGAGTGGATGGGGCATTAACATTTTACTATGGTAAAATACAGCCTCACTCCAGAGACCGGACAGCCATACACACACACACACACACACACACACACACACACACACACACACACACACACACACACACACACACACACACACACACACACACACACACACACACACACACACACACAGTGGCATTCACAAAGATATACACCTATGTCACACACATACAGACACTTTAAATGTGTGAGGTTCAACCACCTGCCTATGCCTTTCTTTCTACAGTTCACTCTATACTGGTGTCAACAACAGTGTTAGAGAGTGTGAAAACATGTGGGATGTATTCCCAACCATACGGGACATATATGGACACACACACACACACACCAACACATGCCAGTACTGTGAATCAAACACCTGCCTATCTCATGATAGGTATTACAGAAGTACAGCACTATCGCATTTGCTACACAGCTTACTGAATCCTTCCTTTGCCAACTGTGCTGATATATGCACAATATATGAACGGGAGGTATTACTGTTACAGGTGTCATGAGGTTTGCATTCAGTGTCACACTTACTGTATTCTACATTGTCTGTCTTCCACTTAAATTAACAAAACCTGACCTTAGCAGTTACATAGGTTATTGTAGGAATGGTTGTAACAAATCAGTGAGCTGTCCTCAGTAATCATTCATCTACAAAGAAGCCCCACCACTTAGTAGTCATGTTCAAACATCTGTCCAAACCTCATGTACGGCTTACTGTACTTACAGCATATCACCATATACAGTTGACAATGTTGAGGCTGTACTGCAACAGCATGACAGTCACCTTCAGACATCAGACACCGCACACACACGGAATCTACACAAACATCAATACATGTACACATATGTGGTCTACATCAGTAAGTGCACTAGCAGGTCAAGAGGATACATTCCACACCTTCCCCACGCCATGTGTGAAACATAGCCGAGCATTACGCCATAATAGATGTTGTATTCATGTACGGGTAGGACACCACCACCTTCACAGAGTAGCCAAGTGTACATATATGACAACAGCACATATCAGCAAGACACACACAGCATTATTCCATGTCATGCTCCTACAAACTGTTACTTGACAGTGCCATGGTGAAGCCAGAGCACTGTAATGGTCAACAGTGAGCACATCATATTTGCCACACACACCTCATGTTTACTGGAAGAGTGCCAGCAATGTGCTCTGTTAGAGCTAGGCAGTACACTCGTTCAAGCATGTGCAAGGTCTGTGGCTTGTAAACATCTCACCCCAGCACGTACTGGCTATCGTGGTACTAAAGCTAATGTCCAGACAGCACACCGCATGCATAGCTTGCAGTTGTTGACATGGGGTATATGTAAGAGCTGTGGCCACACACAGCTGTACATGTCATGAGCATATCACCTGTGACTACTCAGGAACATACAGAGCAGAGATGGATTTCCCTGAGTCTGTCAATACAGGCCTTGCGTAGGTCCTATGATCCTGTTATTTGGATATGTTTGTAGGTATTGCATTAGGTGGATATGTCTAATGACATACATGCCACATGGGGTGTTGCATGATATGACAGGTGTCATGGGTGACCAGCAGAGAGGGAATATTACCTCTGTTAACATAGATATCAAACCTTATGTACTGTTAGCATGATATCTGCCATGTGCATGTGTGTAATGACTGTAGCCACCTGTATGTAGAAAAGATAACGGAAGCTATGGTAATGTTATTTATGTTGAATGAGTGTGGGATGTAAATATCCAGGGCAGGTACAGTTAGGTCATATTATGGTGTTGTTTACTGGTGTACAGCAACAGTCAACCGTGTTAATGCTGACAGCATCCAAGGAACCCTAGTATGTGTACAACTGAGCTGGTTACAAACAGTGGTATTGTTGCATTGCATTACACATTATGCAGCTGTGTCTGTACATGAGTACTTTGCACAGCTGATGTAGGCCTAGGTACAGTCCACCAATCGAGGGTTATCTGGTGGTCTACCATACTATGTCATACCACATATGGATGTGGGTTGGTAGTCTGGGGACAAGGTGGTGGATGTATATGAGGATACAACCTAGAATGCAGCATTTGCCACTGTCACATGTACCTGACTCATCTGTGATGAGTTATGTCGGAGTAGTGGTCTTTACATGTGAGTAGCCTTTATGAATATGTGGCCACCACCACCTGGAATGGTCCATATCACTGTTATGGCCCACATGTCTGGATCTGAGTTATATGGTGATAGTGCAATTGTGCACTACAGAGCCTTCAGCCAGGTGTTCCTCACTGCACAGATGCCATTATTCCCCACTGTAGGTTCTACATTGAGCAAATGGATTACTAAAGCCACACATCTAGCACTTGTTAGCATAAGCATCCAATGCAATTGTCTTGTAGGTGTCAGGGTGTTACTTCTGGGTGTAGGACATTTGCCTTGGAATGTGGCTATATGGGTAAATGAGACCTAGGTGTTATTCACACAAATGTGAAACATGGATGCATGTGCTCTGTGTATGAAGGCTTATCATTCAGTCATGACAGCCCGGAATGACAGACACTGGACAACCTCATAACAGCAGGACATTGGCTCATTGTTTTGGTCTATCAGTTGCCACCCGTACCATGACATCACTGTGAGTGGCAGTAATGTGCTTGGTAGCAAATGCCCCATGTAAGGTGACGGATAGCAGCAGAAATTGTGTATATGACTAATGTGAGATATACTTAGGGTAGCAGTCCTGCTAATAATGACAACTACTAACACAGCCGGGAGAGGTCATCTTGACACCTGCACCTCAGTACCATTACACAATGTGGCTCACACATTATGCTTGCACATGCCACTGTTCCACGTATAATGCCACTGTCCACAACCTGCTATCAATGTATGCCTTTCAGGGCAGCAAGGTGTGTGACACATGCTGTAGGTAGCATCCACCTGTGTGTCCCACATAACCTATTGTCTGTCACGTCCACACATGCATGAATGTGTATACTTAACATATATATGTCAGTACTTCATGTACATGTATGCATGTGTATCACACAGTACAGACACAGATATATAATTTACGGGCCACATAAAGGTATCAGGTAGTAAACCAGTATGATGGGCATATACTGACAGGTAAGATGTATATAGCTGTAAACCTGTGTGTTTATAATAGCAGTCCATTACAACATGTTCTCTACATGTAAGTGTATGAGCATTCACACTGTGGCCTTCTGTGGTTAGAATCAGAGTGCATCCCAAACGGCCCTGTGCTACTAAGTGTATGAGCGTACCCACTGCCATCTTGTGTAATTTGAGTCAGTGCATCCAAGCCCTTTGTTACTAAGTGTATGAGCATGCCCAGTATAACCTTGTGTAGTTGTAGTCATAGTGCATCCCAAACGGCCCTGTGCTACTAAGTGTATGAGCATGCCCACTGTAACCCTTTATAGTGATAGTAGCTGTCCATTCTACAGATGGGCATACTCCAGTTACAGTTGTGCTACAACTATACCTCTCAGGCCTACCTATGTACTACCTGCAGATGATGTGTCTTGTTTGTGCATACAGGTTGTAATGGACACCTATTTTAAACACACAGGTTTACAGCTATGTACTTCATGACTGTCAGTCTCCCTGTTGTTGTCCTCAATCTTAGATGGGCATTCTGAGTGCCTTGGAATGTATAATCTCTGTGGCACGTCTTGTAACTATGTAGTGCTGTAATAGTGATCTGTAAATAGGCAGGAGTTCTGATCCCACCACTGGCAACTGTTTGTGTGTGTGTGTCAGCAAATGGCTGAGTGTTTTTGTGTGTGTGTGTCTCAGAAAATGTCTGTGTGTGTGTGTGTGTCAACAAATGTCTGAGTGTGTGTCAGCAAATGGCTGAGTGTGGTTATGTGTGTGTGTATTTGTGTCTGCATCCTGTCATGACAGTGGGTTTTGCTGCATTCCAAAGCGATACCACCTTTTGCACTGGCCTTTATCCTTGTCAACTGCTAAACCTCTCTCTCCCCCCCTCCCCACTGCAAGTAATCAGTCATGTGATGTCACCCAGCTCAGATGTGGAATCAAAGTAAGTGTAATTGTATGTGTTCTGTGGCACATACCCAAACTGCATACCACTGTACTAGTTACCTTTACATAGGCAAGACGTGTATGCACAATACTGGCAAGTGTGTGTGTGTGTTTGTGCGTGTGACTACCCTGTAGCCAGGCATAATGTGTAATGTCTTTTAGCACACCATGGTAGCCATCTGTGGTGACCGGTGTCTACAAAGTAGTACATAGTTAGGAATGGTAAAGAATACACAGTCAAGCACGACTACAGTTGGGTATGTTATTTTTCTGTACCACTGTTGAGCAGTGACAAAGAAGTGGTCACTGGGGTGCAAGTCCATACCCATCATTACCCCACCCTAACTCCACAATCCCCGGGGTAGATTATATTAGCCATGATTCCCCACCCCAAACTCCACATACACAACAACCATCCCTTCTCTGGTGAACTGCTTAAGATTTAAATGTTATAACACAAGATATGCCTCAGTTTTGTGTACATGTCAGTTCCTTTGGAACCCTTCTGTGTCACAAAGGGTGTTCAGATGTGTGTGTGTGTGTGTGTGTGTGTGTGTGTGTGTGTACACACACACATATATATATATATATATATATATATATATATATATATATATATATATATATATATATATATATATATATATATATATATATATATATATATATATATATATATATATATATATATATATATATATATATATATGTGTGTGTGTGTGTGTGTGTATATATATATATATATATATATATATATATATATATATATACATATATACACACACACACACACACACACACACACACACATCCTGTAGGTGTATATATATATATATATATATATATATATATATATATATATATATATATACATATACATATATGTAGTTATGACAGTTGTACAGATGTGGACTTGTCTTTGTTGTTTCACAGAGTACAGTACATTAAAGGGTACTGTACATATGTACACAAAGTGACTGTCCCATGTGTTTTCAGTACTGTGGAATACTGTAGTAAGATGTGCATTATAAACTCCATGCAACATGTATACAACCCAGATGGCTTACTGGTACATCCAGTGACCTCAGTGTGCATGGTCCAGGGCTCAAGACCTACAAGCCTTGTTGATATTGTCAATTAGAACTGCCTAAGACAGTTTTAAGCAGTTGTAAGCAGGTGTAAATGTGTTTCCATGACAGTAAGCAAGCGGGTACACGCAGGTAACAGACATGTACAACTCGCAGTACACTTGAAATGCCCTTCTTTGGCTATCCTGCTGATGGCACCCACCTGCGAATATACCTCTGGGTGTGCTATAACCCAGTAATCTCCATGGCGTATGCTGTAACTGCGTAATGCTGTAGTGTGTTAGACTAGTTTGGCAGGTGTTCTAATCGCAGACTGGCAAACTGTGTGTGTGTGTCTGCCTGAGAAAGAAATAATGCTTTTAGAGTATGCACACTCTTTACAATTCACATACTCACCTTTGGCAATCCTGCTGATGTCAGCCACCTTGAAATACACCTCTGGGAGCGCTGTAACCCAGTGTTTTCTGTAGCGTGTGCTGCAACTGCGTATTGCTGTAGTGTGATAAACTAGTTAGGTTGGGGTTCTATTCCAAGACAGGCCAAGTGTGTCTGCCTGAGAAAGTAACAATGTATTTTAGAGTATGCACACTCTTTACAATTCACATAATCACCTTTGGTAATCCTGCTGATGTCATCCACCTAGAAATACACCTCTGGGACTTCTGCAACCCAGTAATCTCCATAGCGCGTGCTGTAACTGCATAATGCTATAGTGTGATAAACTAGTTAGGTAGGGGTTCTATTCCAAGACATGGTAGGTGAGTGTGTGTTTGACAGTCAGAGCCTGTGTGGAGGTAGCAGTGAATGTCTAATCACTGAACATGTTGGAGAGTGGATTTTGTGGTTTTCCTATATAGTGTTTGTATTATATGTCACAATGCCCACCTCAGTAGGAGTACAGATGTCAATCAGCCAAGGACACTGTTGGCAAGCCATACCCCTACATCTGGCAAAAGGCCTGGTAAACAAAGTATGCAATCCTACTATTACCCGGAATACGTTCTGAACCCATGTGTCATACACAAAAACACTTGCCTAGAATATTCCGCACATGGATGACAGATTGTAGGTAGACATGGTGTGATTGCAGAGGGCATGGCACCCTGTACAGAAGTACAATAGGCACATAATTGTGGACAATGTGCCTTCACTATGATCCCCACTGGATGCCTGCAATGTATGTGGTGCCATCAAATGTGATCCACAGAGGCCATACAATGCCTTACACACATGCCCTGTATGGACTGATGCCACTGACACCAGGGAATACCTGTATCATGCTATCAATGCAGGTGCAGGGTCAACCTTCTGTCTATAAGCAGATCCTGCCACACCAGGCCAGTATTGGCATATCTGAGGATAACAGTCTGTGTACACAACATGTGCCAGCCATACCATGTACACTTGTACATGTCACTGTACATTATTGTGGGACGTGCACATCCCAGGCAATGTCCATGTCAAAGACTATCAAACACAGACATGGCATGCATTGCAAAGCAATGGCCATACACAATGGTAGCCAGGATGTCAGGACAGTTCATACAATACCCATCTGTGTGGGACACTGCAGACACTACACCCCTGTACCACACTGCACACTATTGCTGGGTGGCATTATGCCAAGGATTACCCCTTGCCCAGCTTTGTACAGCCATCTTGCAAAGCCAACCACTACACACCCATGAAGGAATGCACACATGCATGTCAGTACTGGCACTTTGTGTCTGTGTGTGGGGTATGATGCTCTCAACCACAGTCACACCCAGTATAACTCCCACTGGCATGCCGACTGATGTCAGACAAGTTTACATGCCCTAGCCCACAGAACCTCCGGATATTCCCTGTGGTGCATGTAGTACCTGCGCATTACTGCAGTGTGGCAAGCTAAGTAGTTAGGAAGTGTATATGTGGGCCTGGCAAAGTGTGGCAATGTGAGTCCATTAGAGAGTGTGGTTGTGTTGACAATGACATCTGTTTATGTGGACAGCCATGTGTGCTACATCTAATGTATGTCTACTACATCTCTGTTGCAGATGTCGCTCACCAGCTCACATATTTGTTCTTACAGCACACCAACATGTCAGCTTTGTGGCACATGAAGTAACTGCATGCACATGTAATAGTAATGACTAGTCAGTCAGGGGGTTGTACCTCTGTACTGGTAGGTGTGTGACAGACGTTGCTTAGGTTTTAGTCTCCAAGCCCTTCTCTGATGTACTTTGCATGTGTCTGTCCCTTCCACACACTCTCTGGTGGATGTGGAGTTGTACACCTGCTCAGCAGCAGCTTGTGCTTTGTAAGTGATGGTCATGATCAGGTGATGGCCTCTGCACCTACTGCAGTCCTCCTCTAGCTGACTGCATGTGGAACAGCTGTGGTGATGTTCCTATAGCCAATCGCATGGAAACACAGTGCAATATCTAGGAACATCATGTTGGTGTTTGCCCATGGCATTCGCTGTGAGTGGACCCTGGATCTGGTGTTTGGTAAATGGCATCACAGATGATGTCTGGATGTTCCTCAAACAACATACACGGTGGAAAATAGCCTAAAGACAGGAGGGTGATGTACCAGACATGACTACAGCATGTAAGTGTAGCTATGCTTCATTGAGACTACTGCCAGTTTACCACTTGTGTGTGGTAATGGCTATTCTGCAAGTTTTAAAACTGACAAGACAGTGCTCTGTTTGTGAGGGAACCCCCATCTCTTGGGCCATCTGTGGACTGGTCAGTGTGTGGAACCATTTGTTTCCTGTGTTACTCAGTGAACACACATCTGTGAACTGCAGAAGCATAGTGTGAGGATTGTGGTCAGTACATGGTGATGGTGATGAGAGTTACAGCCATCACATCCCTGATTGGACATATGTCACATGAAACAGTGGTATGACAGTCACTGTCTGGGGTTCTCAGTGACATGCCAATAATGGGCCACTGTTCATAGCTGCAGTCACAAGTCTTCTACACTTTGTACAGATGTCATGCAGTACATATGCATGTGTTGTGCCCCCTCTGCAAATGTATACCATATGTTGTGTTGGGTTGATGGTCGTATCTATGCATGCTGTTATAAGTAATCCTGAATGCTGTTGACTATTATTAAGCCATATCTGTGTTAAAACTGCAACATCACAGGCTGTATGGGTTTGGAGGTCCCAGCAGAACCTCCTGTCCCACTTCAGCTGGCCATGGCACCAGCACATCTGGGGCCTAGCCTTGAACCACCACCTCTGTTGGCTCTGCACCACCTTCTGGTGGAACCACCACTGAGGATGCGGCTTGTCCACCCTGGAAGCAGGTCCAGACAGAGACTTGTCCGCTGTCGTACAGTCCCGGACGTGGTGCACAGGGGGCTCAATAAGGGGTTTCGAAGCCAGATATGCCAGTTTGAGGGCACAGCGTCACAGTTACTGGGTGAGCCTGCCCCTCCTAGACAGCCCCCAGCACTACCACCTTTGCAGCTGTTTTGGTGCAGTGGTGGCTGCCCATGGCTGGGGACCTCCATCCCACTGTTTCCATCTGGGGGCTCATTGGCTTGTGACTGCTAAACACCCCTCCCCGTCCAAGGTGTATCCCCCCACATGTGTCATATACTGACCCTGTATGCTGTCTTGTCTGTCATCCTACCCAACCTATCCTCCACGAGCATACCTACTCTCCTTCCCCCATATCCCACTCTCACCCTACGGAAACTAAAGGCCAATCAGTTCCTAGAACAACATTTGCCCATTACATAGATGTCCATTTCACACACGTGTCCACTGGACACATGTAACCCTTTTGATATGCATCACAACATACTCTAGTTGTCCTCACTCCTGTCACCCAGGCACACGATCCTGGTATGCACATGACTCCTAAAGGTTCCAGGTACACATGATGCAGACGACCCCATTGTACACACAACACTACCGGTCCCTCTATGGTTACCCCATTTACCTTTTTCATGATGATGATGTTGCACACAGCACCTTGCAAGAGTACTGTTCTCACATAATGATTCGACAGGAAATGTGTTAATGTAAATAAAATGCAAAGAGTGATGTATTTGGCCAATGTACAAATGTTTGCATGTATTAATGACACGTCTGTCTGAGGGAGACTTGATATTACATAGGACAACACCACTACATAATACAGGTGTTGCTAGTGTTCCCCTTTTCATTCCTTTGTAATACTTTGTTGTTACATGGGATGTTCTTGATTTTATATATATATATATATATATATATATATATATATATATATATATATATATATATATATATATATATATGTATGTATCTATATCCGGACATAAACACACACACATACATCTACATGATGGAATACATTTCCTATACTGTTGAATGACTGCGCTGAATATGTTTGTGATAACATCTGATGTCTGTATATCTGCTATGGCTTACTGGTAAATCACATTAGCTGTGTGTGCAGGGTCCTGGTTTCGAGCCTTGAAGATGCCGTTTATTTTGTTGCTGGGCAGAACAAGGCCATTGGATATGGAGTGATTAAGGCACATTAAAGCAGTTGTGAGCAGGTGTGCATGGGTTTGCGCAGAGCTAAGCAATGCTAACCTCTGGTTACAGTTTCTTACACTCAGCCTCTACATTGCTTCACCAGTGTAATACTCGCATACTGGAGGCCAAACAGGCTTACACCCACTTGCTCCCGCACTTGCAAATGAACTGCATTTAGTGTTTGCATCTGACATTCACACCCCTGGGTGGGAGTGAGGACAACGATATTACCTTGTGATGCCTATTACATCGGATTACATGCCTACAGAATTGGGAATGGCTGCCCATTAGGCGAAAGTATGCCGTTCGACTGTACAGAATCTGCGGCCTGTCCAGAGTTTGATTCGTATTATTGGTGTGCTCCTCTTACAATCTGCACCTGTCTGGCTAATACATGGGAACTGACACTCTTCAATACAAACAAGTAATTGGGTTTTGGAACGCACATCCTTCAGCCGAGTCATGCTACTGCATACCTAATATTCTATCATCTTTCTAAGGTTATACATGGAATATGTGCTTTCTGTTCCTATCAGACCTCTCAAATGACTGGGGACAAATATCGACTGAATCAGGGACACGTTATAACAACATCAGGGACACATTTAAATTATTAGTGCTATTAACCTGACACATTGACAGACTCAGAGCTTATGAATTTATACACATTTTCTGAGGTAAATGATGTTTATAACTCTTAATTGTTGTCTTTATTCATTACGTGTAAATCACCACCTTTCCTCCAAAAGTCACTAGTTTTAGGAGGGATTAAGTGGGACAGAGTTAGAAATTGAGTCAAAATCAGGGACGTCCCTGGAAATCGGGGACATTTCAGAGGTATGGTCCCTATTTGTTCCCCCAATGGTTTATGTCCTGTCCAGTGGATTTGCTCTTAGGGGTTGAGAGGTATGGGTGTCAGCTATGCCCATTTTGGAATATTACTTACATCCTCGGGGCAGTCCTAATACGACTGTGCCAGCCAACACCTGCACGACTAGGACCATAATTGCATACCCATAGTTCTCCCACCTGCCCCTCCTCTACAGCACTCATCCTTACTTTGGGTGCAGGTGGGGTATAAACACACCACTACACACTGCCCACTCTCCGTGTGTCGGGACACATGTACGTTGTGTCGACCCATGGGTTATAAGGCTTGCACAACCTAGTGGTCCGTATACATCTACAGCCTGGTTTGATGAATCATTACTGGGACTGACCCCGATGATCATTCATTTTTGGGTGTCCCACGAGGGACATCGATGTCTATGTTTCAAGATTAGACCTGGCAGGTCTCTACCACTGGTAGTATCCTGCCGGTGGTCTGGGAAGCAGTGGCGTGTTTACTTTTATTGTGTGCCTGTATGTCTCACTGGCCTAGCTTTTGATTATTGGACCCCTCACCCCCATATGCATGGCCTGTGAACATATGTAATTCGTAACTGCTGTATAATATCCTAGCTATATACATGTGTATATTTACAGTCATATATATATATATATATATATATATATATATATATATATATATATATATATATATATATATCTATTATGTTTGTCCTGTTTGTTGCATTTACCTGTAGAGGCTACACACTCAAGTGCACTAGCCTGTGTTACATATTTATTGCATTTTCCTGCTGTTTGTTGCAAAAAAAGAAAAAAAACAAAAAAAATTATCCTTGTTTCCTGTCTTTCCTGACCTAGAGTAGTCCAAATACAGGCTTTGCTGTATTCTGGAATTTTGGAAAGTTCCTGTGTTGCCCATTTCCTTTCTTGGATAAAGGGGAGACTTCTTTGCTCACCAGTGGCAGTGGGGAGCTTACAGCAGCCTATCTATCCCTGGAGGAGTGTTCCCAGCACAACAATCTGGTAGTCTATTGGCCATTTTGGGCCAATTTGTAGCTCTTTCAAGTCCCCCTGTATAAAACCCACTTTAGCGCGGCTTTGCACGATTTTGTGCATAGCGCGGCATTGGGTAGCACCACTTAAATGGGTTTAAACCATTCTCGGCTCCATAAAGTCTGTTCTTCACTTTTTCCCTTAGAGCTGATCTAGTTCTCATAATAAACACCCTATTCCTACTCTAAAGCCTGGCACTTGCTCACTAAAGCAATTATATAAGTCAGCACTAAAAAATTAAAAGCACTACACCCTCACAAACTCCCCTTGAGTACCTTGTTCCCCATTGGCCCCTTTTTTCAATTATAAAGGAATTCCCAATACTATTCTAGCATGTCCAAAGGTTAGTTGTCAATCTCCTCTCCAGTCCAGCTGGGGAATCTGGGAATCTTGAGGCAATGTTACAACTGCCTATTGTACACAGACAACCCTCTCCTCCTCCCAACAAATTCTAACATATGTGAGAGATGCAACCATATAGCCAAACTGGAGGCTAAGCTCTCTCAACTCAGTACTGGCGTAACCAGTCAGGAGGAGAAGGAAACCACACTCACTACAATTCCAGTCTCACATAGACCTACCACGACAGCAAACCAAACACATAAACAAACAAAAACATACTTGGAGGCTCTAAATAAAAATCTGCCTAAGCAGCAGAGACCTCCAAAGCAGACACCCAAGCAACTGCTACCCCAAAACAAAACACGTGCAACACATAGCTCACAAAGCCAGTGTGCCGAACAGTCACAACTCTTAAGGCTAAACAACACACCTGATACACTTGGAATAGGTGACTCTATCGTCAGGCACACTGATGTCCCGCTCACCAGGCTGAACAAGGAGAAGGTCACGGTGAGCTGCCTGTCGGGCGCTAGGATCCGCCACATAACACAAGCACTCAGGTCACTCCAAGGCAAGTACAAATATGACTCAGTCATTGTCCATGCTGGTGTGAATGACCTGAGACGTACCTCCCTGGACTACATGAAAAGAGACATAGAGGAGCTCTCTGAGCATGTAGCCCTGGCTGGTATGACCCTGACCTTGAGTAGCATCTTACCCTCACCAAGAATGATGCCACAATATGAAGACAAGATGATCAATTTCAACAATTGGCTTAAGTATTGGTGTCATTCAAAGGGGATCCAATGCCTGTCAGTCTGGGATAACAAGCTCGACAAGCCACGATGCTTCGCTAGGGACGGCTTGCACCTGTCACCCCTGGGCTTTTGGATATTGGTAAAGGCTCTTTCCACCCCCATAGTGCCTTTTTTAGGCAAGGCTCAAAAGACAAACCCACCTCCATAGGTATCACAAGGGATAAGAAACTAAGAGTAATGCTACTCAAAACCAGAAGTCTAAACCTCAAGACGCACGCACTCGAAACTCTCCTAGGCATGGAGAACACCGATATCTGTGCAGTAACAGAAACCTGGTTTAAGGCTCCGGAGAGCACCCCAGCACTACCAGGTTATACCTCATACCATGCTTATGGGCCCCAAAACTTGGACCGAACCACAAAAGGAGGGGGAGTATCAATATTCGTCAAACATGCCCACACCTCCAGGTTGGTGGCACAGCACGAAGCATCAGAGACTATCCATGTGCAACTAACAGTGGGTAAAACTGCCTTCCAGTTTATAGCCTGCTACAGACCACCCTCCCAAACCCAGGAACCCCACTTGGACTTCCTGAGAACACTGGAAAATATGAAGGTCTCCCCAAACACCATTATATTGGGTGACTTCAACTACCCAAACATAGACTGGGAGCATTACTCTAGCTCCAACACCCTAGCCCAAAGGATCCTAGAATTTATAAACTCAAATGCTAACTAACAACTTGTTACCACTCCCACAAGAGGGGAAAACATACTAGACCTGATCATCACCAACATGGGGACTCTATGCTCCAGACCAGAAGTGTATCCCTCACTGGTAAGATCAGACCATAAACTAATCTCACTGGATACTCACATCCTGACCCCACCCCCTGCCCAGAAAACCACAGTGAAAAACTTCTCTAAAGCAAATTTCACACTCCTCAAAACTGAGGTGGAATCCTTCAAAGCCCCTGGGCCTGTGGAAAATACGGCCCAGACCGCAGAATCCTTTATAAACGCATTCTCTGAACACCTTAAGGAATGCATGGATCATGCAATCCCAAATAAAACCAAGACCCAATCCTCCAAAGGCAGACGTCCTGTCTGGTGGACCCCAGCCATAAACAAACTATACAATAGAAGGAGGAAGCTACTACATGATAGAGCAAAATCCCAAAAAGGGAAGGCATCTCTGATCAGTATTAGCAAAAAACTATGGGCAATCATAAAATCGTCTAAGGCCAGCTTAGAAAGAAAAATTGCACAGTACACTAAGGATAATCACAAGGCTTTCTTTAGTTATGTCATTAACCTGGGTGGGAATTCCCAGATATGCTCAGAGTTAGTCCAAAATAACAAAAAATACACCGAACCCGCAGACATTGCCAAAATGCTAGCTGACAGGTTCAGCGCAAATTTCTCCCCCCCCCCACCAAAAGGGTAAATATCTATCCCAGCAGTGTGCTGCCCCCCTGACATCTCAGATGCTCAGGTAAGACCTGCCCTCGCCAAAGCAAAAAACACAGCATCAATGGGACCAGATGGTGTCCCAGGCTGCGTCCTACATGAACTCCAAGAAGAGCTAAACCCAAACATAAAACTACTGTTCAATCTCAGCCTTATTACAGGATATGTACCCAAAAAGTGGCATACAGCAACAGTGGTCCCTCTCCACAAAGGTTGTGCCTCAACAGATCCTGGAAACTATCACCCCATAAGCCTGACTAGCTTGTTCTGCAAAGCTATGGAAAGGATCATCATGGACCTCATAAATAAAGATATTGGGGACCTACAGATACTGGATCCTACCCAGTTCAGCT